>NC_135227.1:7258659-7536159 GCF_052324685.1 Brachyhypopomus gauderio | reverse complement strand
GTTCTCAAAGCTGGGGTACCTGTGGACAAGAGGGTATCTCAGCACGTGGAAACGTCCTTCCTTTTGTATCTCGCCACGTTCCTCTACTCACCCGGTTTGGGCAAGGTCAATAACCACCAAGTCCCTCTCCAACAGGACCACCACAGCATACGGCTCTTGGTAATCTAGGGAGAGCGTGTGCATGCATTTTTATATACTTAGGTTAAAACGTAATGCAACACCACCAGCTGGTGCAGGACAAAACAACAGCGTTTTGGCAGTGGTGACCAAAGGCTTTTTTACTGTTTAGCGATGTTGGCATGGGAGTAGGTTCCCCATGAAAAGATGACCAAGACCACGCTGGCAGCACGCGGCTGGGGATGGAGAAGCACCTCACCGTTTGGATAGGGAGTCTCACAGAGCGTTAAGAAGTCCACGATGGGGTAGTCCATCTCCAGCACGGCTGTGCTCTTCCCGTGCATCACCGTCAGACACGCCCTGCGGCCCACCGTATCGTACGACAGACCTCCAGACAGCACCATGAAAGGCTCCCTGCAAACAAGGCCGAGAGGGAGAGAAACTCGAGCAGACAACGCAGGAGACAAAAAGGTGCGAGGAACAGAGTTGTGAGGAAGAGCTGTGAGGAAGGACGCCTCCTTACCCGGACTTCTCCGTCTTGTACTCCACTTTCAGGATGGGCTTGCACGGGTCTGGCTTTTTCCCATCCCTGGGCTGTTTGCCTGGAAGGACATTCCAGACAGAGCTTCTAATTTACGTTTCTTATCCTTTTGATTACGTTTGTGGGGAATGTTTATACTGTTAAGTTCAGCCATCGCAAGACCACAGAAGCCATCGATACGATAGCCTGCAGTACAGCTGAAAGCTGAGGTACACGCGTGTGGGATGGTTTTAAGAGCTAGACACACCAGGAACATGGGGAGTATGTTTGTGAAGATGATTACCGTGTGGTGTGATGATCTGGGCAGGCTTGGCAGGCGAACGTACATTCCACGTGGTCAGTGTGCCATCTGAGTGACTGCACACAAACTGTTTCCCCTCATGGTGCCAGGCCACAGAGTGGATTGCCTACAGGTCAAACAAAGGATGAGAAATCAAACACAGAACATCTATAGACAATCTATAGAATAGGCAAACCTATAGAGGGAAACCCCTATACAATCATAACCTCCTGTAATAGAAATAAGCCTTTTAAATAATGCCAAATAGTTTAAGTGGAAAGGACTATATTATGTTATCTGGATACTCATGCTTATGGGTGACTGCGTGTGGCTGTAGTTCCCCCGAGCTGTTCTCGGTGAAGCTGTGGTGTGCTAGGCGCTGAGCTGTTCTCGGTGAAGCTGTGGTGTTCTAGGCGCTGAGCTGAGCTCGGTGAAGCTGTGGTGTGCTAGGCGCTGAGCTGTTCTCGGTGAAGCTGTGGTGTGCTAGGCGCTGAGCTGAGCTCGGTGAAGCTGTGGTGTGCTAGGTGCTGAGCTCGGTGAAGCTGTGGTGTGCTAGGCGCTGAGCTCGGTGAAGCTGTGGTGTGCTAGGCGCTGAGCTGTTCTCAGTGAAGTTGTGGTGTGCTAGGCGCTGAGCTCGGTGAAGCCGTGGTGTGCTAGGCGCTGAGCTCGGTGAAGCCGTGGTGTGCTAGGCGCTGAGCTCGGTGAAGCCGTGGTGTGCTAGGCGCTGAGCTCGGTGAAGCCGTGGTGTGCTAGGCGCTGAGCTCGGTGAAGCTGTGGTGTGCTAGGCGCTGAGCTCGGTGAAGCTGTGGTGTGCTAGGCGCTGAGCTGTTCTCAGTGAAGCTGTGGTGTGCTAGGCGCTGAGCTGTTCTCGGTGAAGCTGTGGTGTGCTAGGCGCTGAGCTGTTCTCGGTGAAGCTGTGGTGTGCTAGGCGCTGAGCTGTTCTCGGTGAAGCTGTGGTGTGCTAGGCGCTGAGCTGTTCTCGGTGAAGCTGTGGTGTGCTAGGCGCTGAGCTGTTCTCGGTGAAGCTGTGGTGTGCTAGGCGCTGAGCTGTTCTCGGTGAAGCTGTGGTGTGCTAGGCGCTGAGCTGAGCTCGGTGAAGCTGTGGTGTGCTAGGCGCTGAGCTGAGCTCGGTGAAGCTGTGGTGTGCTAGGCGCTGAGCTGAGCTCGGTGAAGCTGTGGTGTGCTAGGCGCTGAGCTCGGTGAAGCTGTGGTGTGCTAGGCGCTGAGCTCGGTGAAGCTGTGGTGTGCTAGGCGCTGAGCTCGGTGAAGCTGTGGTGTGCTAGGCGCTGAGCTCGGTGAAGCTGTGGTGTGCTAGGCGCTGAGCTCGGTGAAGCTGTGGTGTGCTAGGCGCTGAGCTCGGTGAAGCTGTGGTGTGCTAGGCGCTGAGCTCGGTGAAGCTGTGGTGTGCTAGGCGCTGAGCTCGGTGAAGCTGTGGTGTGCTAGGCGCTGAGCTCGGTGAAGCTGTGGTGTGCTAGGCGCTGAGCTCGGTGAAGCTGTGGTGTGCTAGGCGCTGAGCTCGGTGAAGCTGTGGTGTGCTAGGCGCTGAGCTCGGTGAAGCTGTGGTGTGCTAGGCGCTGAGCTCGGTGAAGCTGTGGTGTGCTAGGCGCTGAGCTCGGTGAAGCTGTGGTGTGCTAGGCGCTGAGCTCGGTGAAGCTGTGGTGTGCTAGGCGCTGAGCTGTTCTCAGTGAAGTTGTGGTGTGCTAGGCGCTGAGCTGTTCTCAGTGAAGCTGTGGTGTGCTAGGCGCTGAGCTGTTCTCAGTGAAGCTGTGGTGTGCTAGGCGCTGAGCTGTTCTCAGTGAAGCTGTGGTGTGCTAGGCGCTGAGCTGTTCTCAGTGAAGCTGTGGTGTGCTAGGCGCTGAGCTGTTCTCAGTGAAGCTGTGGTGTGCTAGGCGCTGAGCTGTTCTCAGTGAAGCTGTGGTGTGCTAGGCGCTGAGCTGTTCTCAGTGAAGCTGTGGTGTGCTAGGCGCTGAGCTGTTCTCAGTGAAGCTGTGGTGTGCTAGGCGCTGAGCTGTTCTCAGTGAAGCTGTGGTGTGCTAGGCGCTGAGCTGTTCTCAGTGAAGCTGTGGTGTGCTAGGCGCTGAGCTGTTCTCAGTGAAGCTGTGGTGTGCTAGGCGCTGAGCTGTTCTCAGTGAAGCTGTGGTGTGCTAGGCGCTGAGCTGTTCTCAGTGAAGCTGTGGTGTGCTAGGCGCTGAGCTGTTCTCAGTGAAGCTGTGGTGTGCTAGGCGCTGAGCTGTTCTCAGTGAAGCTGTGGTGTGCTAGGCGCTGAGCTGTTCTCAGTGAAGCTGTGGTGTGCTAGGCGCTGAGCTGTTCTCAGTGAAGCTGTGGTGTGCTAGGCGCTGAGCTGTTCTCAGTGAAGCTGTGGTGTGCTAGGCGCTGAGCTCGGTGAAGCTGTGGTGTGCTAGGCGCTGAGCTCGGTGAAGCTGTGGTGTGCTAGGCGCTGAGCTGTTCTCAGTGAAGCTGTGGTGTGCTAGGCCCCGAGCTGTTCCGGGCGAGCATGTGCAGCTCTGGTTCCCTGGGCTGTTCCCCACTATTATTTGCTATGGTGGGAAAAGGCAGAGGCACCTAATGTGAAGCAGGGAGCAAAGCGCGTCTGCAAGCACAGCACATGCTTGTAAAGGGAGAGGACACCGTAACCAGCTCTCCACAAGGCTAAAGAAAGCCTGGGCTCCCGTAATGCCCAGTACTGCTGTCTCAGGGGAAAGACTCTGGGAAAACTGTGTAGTCATCAATCGATCTAGACGTATCCCTAAATGAACCCAGAAGAAGCTAGCTACCTTTAAATGGCATTCATCTTGTTAAAATGCACCAATTTCCCAAACAAGTTAAATGAAGATAATAGAAGTTGGTCCTAGTGCAAGACTTTTATCTTCATCCGGAAAATGAACTATTAGATTGTAAGAATCAAAGATGCATAGTACCTCGTCGTAACTGTAGCGGTAGTCAGCTTTCTTTGATCTCAAGTCCCACAGCACGACTATACCACATTCAAAACCAATCAAGAGCTATGAAGATGAACAAAGGCACAGAGTAGAAACAATTTAGTTCAATATCAACACCACCACACCAAAGCACAAGTGTCTAATAACTGCAGCTACAGGTCGTGTACCTTTCCTTCATCCATAGGGTTGTCACTGATGTGCACCACAGGTCCAGGATGGGTTTTAGAAGAGCTGAAACGTGAGTGAAGAAAACCAGAAAGACTCGGGTTAAAAAAAAAAGGTGTTGAAAACTGTCCGACTTAAAATCATCTGGAAAGAGGGTGAGAAGAATGGCCAATGACCTCAAGCACATATCAGAGGAACGTTTATCTACCTCAGTGGGCTTGGAAAGGAATTTAATTACACCCCCTGGAATATGAAAGATTCAATTTCCATAGCAACAGCAGCAGGAAGAGCCGAGTGAGGAGAGACAGCAGAGAGGCGGCATCTTTGTGGGCTGACCACAGCGTTGCTCATGTAACTGTTCCCTTCAATGTCATCACTACCATGTTCAAAACAACACAGCAGTAAACTACTCCCATTTTCCACATTTTCACTTTTTAGAGAGCAACATGTAGATAATCAGCTCAGAACTGCCAAGCTGGCTTTGAATGAAGAGCTTTCTCCGTTTCTTTAGAAGGCAGAAATGTGTCTGTACTTCATGAATGATTTCAGAGTGTTCAGTTTCTTGCTTTAGAGCTTAGTTCACGGGGGTCTCTGCTATGGGAAGAACAAAACTAAGTTTGTGTGCTTTCTTTTTAACTTCTTTATTATTTCTATACTACCTCATCATGGACCAGAGACTGACAAGTGAGTAGAGGGGCAAAGGTGACCACAGCGCTGCAATATAAAACAGCCCGAACACTAAACAGGCGCAGTCATAGGAGACCTATAAATCCCAATGAAAGAGAAATACTTCTTGTGCTAAGTGGACCATGTCACTGGACATGAGCCCATAAACCACGGCACAGAGAGGGCGGCGTAGCCAGAGAGGAAGGCATTCGAGCAGACTCACAGTTCGATGGCTTTGTTCCACATGATGACGTAGCCCGAGAGAGTGAAGGACTCCACATTAACTATGTGGATGTTGCCTCGCTCCGTGCCAACGTACAGCCACTTACTCTGGAAGGGCAGATGGCAAAACGTAATCCTGGCGGAACACAGGGGGGAGGAGAGAGCTGGCATCACGTACTGCACACACCTTCCACCAAGCATCCCCACACACTCCTAGTCCCGACGTTACAACAGCTTTGCGGTTTAGACAGCCATATGGACAAAAGTGTCAATAGCAAAATCTTTATTGCGGTGTAAAACACAGTGAAACCTGTCGGAACAAATGAATCGCCTGCAGTTTACACACGGCTATATGATCTTTGAATCTGAACAAATCAAATGACATAACAGATTGTGCTTAGCATGGTTTCATGTGCCCCTCATGGAATGATAGGGCAAAGCTGAAGTCACGAGCCATTTAAGGACAGATCACACTGTCTGTTTTGTTCTTTTGAATGTTGATGTAACTGATAATCCAGCACTTAATCTAGAGCTAATGACAGGACATGGTCAGCAATGCATAGTTCAACTCTGGAGTCTCTTAACAGAATTTTGCAACATTTCACGCGCTGTAAAAATGTGGTTGAGAACTTGTATGCAGAGCAAAAACTCTGCATATTACAACATTCCCATCCCCATCATGTAAACATAAACACTGTCCAATTGAAATCTGTAATGAATTCCTACCTCTCCCTGCTGAATTTAAGGGAATGGAGAATGGCTGGAATCTTCTGCCTCAAATTCCATAAGTGAATGCTGTCATCACTTAAAGCACTCACCAGCGCCCCCTGTGGAACAGACCAGGTAACTGCTGAACTGACAAGAGAAGCCAAACACTTTTTAATCAACATTTCCCATTAAAAAGGTGGAATGAAAGTTTCTTAAAATCACAGAATTTGTCAGACAATCTCTCATACAGAGCAACCTGCATATCTAGCAGTATGGCCATGCACGATGGTATTAGTATGTTATAGATCGAACTCCTCTACTGGTATCATGCTTTACCAGGCCCTTCTTTTCATGTGATGTTCAAATTTCAAAGACAAAAAGCCAGTAAGGGCAGGTTGGCAGCAGGGGGGCGTGGGTAGCTGGCGAAGCCCCCCCGGCTCAGACGAGCACTCACCTCATTGACGAGGAACTGCAGCTGGATGACGGCCGCGTTGCCCTCGTGCTGGCAGTAACACTCCACTCCCGCTCGGCCGAAGCTGGACGGCTCAGTCAAGGTTAGCGTAACTCTAAAGGAATATTCGCTCAACTCCAAAACAACTCATCTGCCTAACCCAAAGCAGGTAATGTGTGGATATGCATAACTAACGTGTAATTCTACCCGTGGGTTTCCTCTGACAAAGAGAAATCATCAATCCCTTCATGCCGAGCACTAGAGGGAGTCCGGATCCAGAGGGACACTAATGAGGGACTTAAGCATTCTGTTAGCTAAAAGGATGAAGCGGGATTCCTGAACGCCGGGCTCAGCCGTGTCTGTGCAAGTAGCGGACCCCTGGAGGTCCTACTACCCTCTGACCCCCCCTCCCCCACACACACACAGCCACGTGGTCCCACATGTCCCCCACAGCGACGCAGGCACCCAAATGGCCGAGCGGGCGTCACAGGTGCTGGTATAAGCTCAGCTGCACCGCCGCTCTCGGCAGCAGGCCCAGGCGTCAGGAGGGACGGCCAAACTGGGGAGCTGCGCACAAAGAATGCACAAAGGGAATGAGACAGATATTTCACTTCTGATCTCCTCCACCCTCTGTGGGATATCTGTGGCCTGCTAATCACCTGACTGTAAAGCTCAGCAGCAGTACTGGGATTATAGATGAGAAGCAGGCCCCACCCCTTCTCCTTCTGACAGGCAGGGCAAGTCCCCAAAGCAGGGCTTTGCTCACCAACACGGTCCCTGGATTAAAAGAGCCATTTAATCATAGCGAACAAACTGTGATATGAACGTGAATATGAATTTAAATGTTACCAAAAGCCCTTTGGTCGTTCAGGAAACCAGAAACCACGCCAATTAAATGGAATCAAGGCTAAAGTGCTTCAGACTATAAACAGGAAATTGCAGTTACTCAGAAAATGTGTTGCTGGGTCATGGGATGTAATAGGAACAGGCTGTGGTGTCAAAGGGGGGGGGGGGGGGGGGGGACTTCTGCAGTTCTCCTTATCCATCACAACCTCCAAGCTGGATGTATAAGCATGAGCTTAAAGACGATACTTTGTATAAACGCTTCATTGTTAAACATCCGGGGCCAGGAAAGGAAATTGTATCACTGGTGAATAGATTACTTTGCTGACTCAAACAACTTCACATCCAAGAATAAAAGAGCAAGAGAGAGATGAGAAGACAGAGGGACACACACAGAGAGAGAGAGAGACAGACAGACAGAAAGGCAGAGAGACAGACAGGCAGAGAGAACACCACGACAACCACCAAATGGATGTTTACATCTTCTATGACAGTTTAATAATTAATGTTCAGAACCTGGAGTCTGATCTCTGTGTTTGGTTATGGTAATATTTCACATCACAATGTGAATGATTACCATTCACACTGTTGATTAAATGTATGACACAGATCCGTCAGAGGGGTTTCGAGCATTCTCTCCCACCCCCACGCACTAGGCAAGGACCTGGTCTCTTCTTTACCCAGCAGGCTTCGTTTACCCACACTCCGCTCTTGGGCTAAATAAATAACAGTAGGCCATTATAAATAAAAAGCAGCGGAGCATGGCTGCATCATTTATTCATCACTGCATGTGTCAGGGAGACGGGTGTGGTAGGTGGGGGCAGGGGAGGTGGGGGCGTGGGTACCTGCACTGCCCGCAGCTCAGCCTGGCGTGGAGCCCAGCGTGAGGCAGCGGTAGCAGCGTGAGGCGGCAGCGGCAGCGTGAGGCGGCAGCGGCAGCGTGAGGCGGCAGCGTGAGGCGGCAGCGGCAGCGTGAGGCGGCAGCGTGAGGCGGCAGCAGCAGCGTGAGGCAGCAGTGTGCGGTGCTACGCAGGGGGAGGTCCCCCAGACACCACCACAGGCCTGCTGTACAACACTCCTGTCACCACACAGAGCTCACTGTGCAGCCACCAACGCACTTCAACACTGCCAGAGAACTGACTTCAGATCTGACAACCCAGACACACACTGCAGGGACTGCATGAATGTTCTCACACACACGCACACACACAACAGTATGGTACAACACTTCTGACATGGGTCATCTCTGCTCATACATTTTTAGTTACTGTTGTCTCTTGAACTTTCAGGCTCAGCCTGCATGAACACATTCACCCTGCGCTTGGTTTTTTTTCTCTCACACCCTCGTCCACCAACACACACACACACCCCCCAACACACACACAAAAAAACGCCCAACACACACACACCCCCGTCCCAACACACACACCCCCACCTTGCTGCTGTTCTATATGCTCAGAGCTTATGACACCTTGATAAATAGGCATTGTGTTATTATGCTGCAACATGAGCTGACTCATGTCAAACAGCAGAAGTTTCCGGTGAAAAGCAAACGTCCTCGCCATCTGATAAAGCTGCTGTCACACAATGCACACTAATGGAGCAGACCTCAAGTGCATGATATACGCCTCACTGGTAGAAAAGAGCAGGCTGTCAGTGATCCCTGCCAACCACGACCAACGTCAGACACTCACCGATGTATCGGCAACAAGGTAAGAGAGAGCAAAAGACAGAGAGAAAGAGAGAGATGAATTCATACAAAGATGCTCATGTGCTCTAGAAGAAAGACTGAGGAAGTCTTAAAACCACAAAGGGCTTTGAAGGTTTAAGGATTTTTCGCAACTACATTTTTCGAAACCTCTGATGTTTGCACAGTGCAACATCATACGAGGGCCTGATCAGACCATCTCCCCATTCATCACAGCATGCCTACTCACAGCGGGCAACAACTTAGTTATCTGAAGAGTGCTCATTTTCAGCGAAACCTCAGCATATTGCAACATCTCAACGTAATCTAAATACTGTCAATTTGAAATCTCAATCTCAAAACTCAGTAAGGACAATGTTATCCAGGTCTCACACACATTCAGCAAATGTATAAAGTAAAAATTCAACTGTAAATTCAATTCAGCAACTGTATAAAGTAAAAAACTGCACAAAACATAGCAACACAAGCCTTTTTGTTTATTTATTTTTAACTATGCTCTCTCTCTCTCTCTCTCTCTCTCACACACACACACACACACACACACACACACACACACACACACACACACACACACACACACACACACACACACAGTAGCATCAATCTACCCACCGAGAAGCTAGTGCTTTCTGTGTCCACGCAGGCCTCATTAGTTTAGTGCTGTTCACCATGCCACAGTGGAGATAGGATCTGCTCTAACAAGATTAACACCAGTGGAACCACACAGGCCCTGCGTGCTTTAAACCAACTCAAGTTGAGTCTAAAACAGATGACATTTCTCAAGCTAAATGCAAATGCAGCATATGGTGAAGGAAGGTTGCACAAATCAACACAAAAACCCAGCCCAAAGAAAGAAACATTTCATGAACTTGAAACCATATTTATTATTTTCTCAGTCAAACACTACGAAAGATGATTTTTTGTGTTTTGGCTGAACAGGCACAATTCATTCTATTTCTACCTTTTTCTTTTAAATAAAACCAATCCAGGTAACCCCTCCCATGTTGTGGAGGTGTGTCTTTTCAGTGCCAATCGCAGCCTGTGGTGGTGTTGGCTCCCTCAGAGTGTGTAACATTAGCTATGCTAGCGTGCACACGAAAACAAAAGGAGGCCAAAAGAAGGAAGGTCCATTTGAGTCTCGTGAACTGGCCTAAACAGAGAATGTCAGTGGAATGTTCTGTCACAGGAAATGGGAGTCATGCAGCCATTAACTGTTTAATAGCATCGATTCCATGGCTGTTAAAGACTACCCTAGCACATCCTTACAGATTATTTCTAGACTACCCTAGCACATCCTTACAGATTATTTCTAGACTACCCTAGCACATCCTTACAGATTATTTCTAGACTACCCTAGCACATCCTTACAGATTATTTCTAGACTACCCTAGCACATCCTTACAGATTATTTCTAGACTACCCTAGCACATCCTTACAGATTATTTCTAGACTACCCTAGCACATCCTTACAGATTACTTCTAGACTACCCTAGCACATCCTTACAGATTACTTCTACAGACTACCCTACTCTGCTCTGCTCCACCCTTACAGATTACTTCTAGACTACCCTAGCACATCCTTACAGATTACTTCTACAGACTACCCTACTCTGCTCTGCTCCACCCTTACAGATTACTTCTAGACTACCCTAGCACATCCTTACAGATTACTTCTACAGACTATCCTACTCTGCTCTGCTCCACCCTTACAAATTACTTCTAGACTACGCTAGCACATCCTTACAGATTACTTCTAGACTACCCTAACACATCCTTACAGATTACTTCTAGACTACCCTAACACATCCTTACAGATTACTTCTAGACTACCCTAGCACATCCTTACAGATTACTTCTACATACTGCCCTACTCTGTTCCACCCTTACAGATTACTCTCAGACTACCCCACTCAACTCATTTAGATTACTCCTGTCTCACACTACCATACCCTTTCAGATTACTCCACGCTTACAGACTACTGTACTCTACTCCACCCTTACAGATTACTCCACTCTTACAGACTACTGTACTCTACTCTACCCTTACAGATTACTCCACTCTTACAGACTACTGTACTCTACCCTTACAGATTACTCCACTCTTACAGACTACTGTACTCTACCCTTACAGATTACTCCACTCTTACAGACTACTGTACTCTACCCCGCCCTTACAGATTACTCCACTCTTAGACGACTGTACTCTACTCCGCCCTTACAGATTACTCCACTCTTAGACGACTGTACTCTACTCCACCCTTACAGATTACTCCACTCTTACAGACTACTGTACTCTACTCCACCCTTACAGATTACTCCACTCTTACAGACTACTAACCTAACAGATTATGTCACTCTTACAAATGACCATGTTCTATTCAACCATTGGATTACTCACACATACTACCCCAATATCCTACATGCTTACAAAATACTGAACTCTACAGCTCTCTTAAATAAGAGAACTGAAATGTTTCAGGCGCCTTAAAAGAAGAAAACTTCCTCATTTGGTAAACCAGCGTGGTCTGTGGTGAAATGCTGCAGGAGCTGCATGACTTTAATCAAATCACAAGACAGCTGAACATCAAAAATATGCACAAGGTTTGTGAAAGAACATGTAAACTCAATATTAAGTTGTAACAACTTAGCTCACCAAAATATTTATTTAAAAAATATCAGATTCTGAGCAAACTTCTCAGTGGCAGATTGCAAGCTGAAATTATATTAATTGTTACTGTACTCCTGAAAGTTTGCATGTCCATCAACTATCCTAAACTACTTATCAAGCATTACAGAGCATAAATACAGATGGCACAATAACACATTTTGCTTTTCAGTACCGATATTGAAACCTTCAGAACTGGCTAAATATGGAACCAATATGTCTATACTTTATTTAAAAAATAGCCTTCTAAAATGAGCTGTTTTTTAATTTTATGCACATCCATTTTCAATCTGAAAATCTATGGTATTTCAGGCTTGACTTATTACAGAAGTGTATCAGATTTGCTCTTAATATCTTCCTCTAATATCCAATCCAGCATTTATTGCTGGGCATCCTGGGCATCTGGGTATCAGATGGGAAAGCTACCTGTCTGTGGCTCACGCAGGCTACCTGTCTGTGGCTCACGCAGGCTACCTGTCTGTGGCTCACGCAGGCTACCTGTCTGTGGCTCACGCAGGCTACCTGTCTGTGGCTCACGCAGGCTACCTGTCTGTGGCTCACGCAGGCTACCTGTCTGTGTCACGAACAATCCCACAAGTGACGGACAGCCCCGTCTCTACAGGAAGAAAGAGAAACCAGTACATGTTTAAACAACTGGACGCCACTTTTCCTCTGCTAAACATTTTAGGAAAACAGGCCATTTTAAAGCACAAAGACAGATCTCCAAAGAAATGTAAAATGGCATGTTTACTAAACATCTTGTTAACTTTACAGAAAGCGAGTTTGGCTGTGGTGTCCAGTGCTGAGAGGAATGATGCAATCGATGCAGCCCTTCTTTGATCAGCAGACCAAGCAGCCAAACATCGAATTTATTAACACCCCCAAGCACATTAACACATCCAAACAGCAGCTGTGTCTGAACTCAACACTCTTCAGCATATCGTGGGCAAAGTAAGCCAAGTGAAGCACTGGACTTCTGGACTCCCAAACCTACACAGCACAGTCCTCCTTTTAATACACCTGAAGCCACCATCAAGAAAGAGCTGCAGTAACACGACACTAAACTCAAAGAACAGTCCGTCCGAACATTCAGCCAATGAAAAATGACCTGTAATTTGTGTCCATGCAGTCTTGTGGCACTGGGCTCTAACAGAGTCAAACGTGATAAAGCAGTTAGACTGAGAAAAGATGAGATACTGATATGAGACGCATCAGCACGCCATGATGGTCACAACAGCCAGCATGAACTGCACCAGTGCCATGTGAGCTGCAGACGGCTAGAAGCGGCGAGGACGAGGCTAGCGCTGCAGCATATGGTGAACACAGCTGCATGTGCCACAGCACAGATATCATTAATGAGCACAACTCTTCCAGGAATTCAGCAATTCACAGGCAGCTGCTGAGAATCACATCACTGAAACCACACAGAAAAATCCGAGACACAAGACCCAGGAGGGAGTCTGAATGTTCCCCAGTGGCCCGGCTTAAAATAAGAAAGAAAAATGAATGTTGGAAAAGTTCAAAAGATTAGCACTCACTCACATTACTCAGGATTTGTAAATGCATGCTGAACCGTTTATGGTTAATTGCTATGTTTAGGGTTGAAGGATACAGCCTTAGAGCTCCACTCTCTGTTCCAATGACCAGTATTTTTTGCACAGGGTCAAAGGCCATGGCAGAGGGTTGATAAGGAAAGCCATGTCGCACTGTCTGTGAAGCAAAACATGAGATGGCATAGATGGAAGACATTGCATTCATTTTTCATTAAGAGAACAAGACAATTTACATTGCATTAAAAATACTACAGTGTTACTTAAGCACCCAGATCAATCTAACTAAGGACCATTCTTCCATGCATCAAAACTTTCACCAAACTGTTATTGTTAGGAATCGCCTCGTGCACAAACCAGAAAACTGGTGCATACAATAGGCCATACATAACAGCTAGTTAACAAAGTAACAAGTCGATAAAGAAGTATCTTAACGAGTGAACCCACACTAAGGTTAAGTCTGACAGCCGTGGAAACTCTGACCGGTACAAATAAAGTATTATAAGGTAGCAGTATTACCACAGCTGCCCAGTTGGTTAACAAACTGAGCTCATTTAGGCCAGCAGGCTGTGGCAGCTTGGCTGTATTGCCCATTATAGTGAATGCGTCCACAGCTACTGAAGTGTGTGTGTGGTGTGAAACGTCGTTATTTAACAGTTTTTTCACGACAATTTCTTGGTTTTCTGAAAGTATCACCGTTAACAGACGTGGTTCTGGTTTTCTATGCAGAACCAGGTTATAAAACTGTCAGTTTTCGGGCTGAGCGGAAGCTGGTGTCGAGCTGGCCGAGAAGGCGCTAAGCTGGACCGAAAGGTGAGCGGTGTTAACCGAGCCAGCGAACCGCCGGTGGTAAAACCGTCCAGAGACCCTCCACGACGACCTTTTACCCGAACCCACCTTACACAGCTGGAAATGTTCCGACTGCAGAGTCTCCAGAACAACGTCGTTGTCCCTGTTACTCGACTGGGGCGACGAGGAAGAGGAGGAAGCCGCAGTCAAGCCGTCCAACACCTTTCTGATATTAAACTTCTTCATGCTTCCTCCAGCAGACGTTGGACCGGACCTTCTACATCAAGAGTAAACCGTGTTTATCTAATATTTATGGAGACCTACAGCCCCCCTGCAGTTCTGTTGGACCTTTAACATGACAGCCAGTGTTACACAGCCGTCCCCCCCCCAACCCCTGCTAAAGTTATCAGTCACACCTCAGCATACATGCTGCAATCTTAACGCCTTGTCCAAAGCTACTCGTTTCCCATTTGTAGGGTTGTACTGGGCTAGAACTGGAACCAGTCAGTCGCTATACGGTCACCGAATCCAACACGGAAACGCAGGGCGCTGCAGCCCAAACGGAGTCGGCGTGTCGGAGCGGTACCCGGATGTGCGGCTGGGACGGCGCGGCTCTGGGAAGATACTGCGGTCACATTTCAAAATACGGGTTCTGTTATTCGTGCTGTTCAAGCATGGTTAAGTCGATATTTTCAAATTGTGTTTTTTTCTTGTTGTTCTTAATTGATCACACTTTCTTAAGTTAGTGCAGTCTTTTAATAGTTTTTTATGTAGGTTTTTTTAATTACCTTTGCGCTGGAAAGCTGACAGTGTCTCTGATTTCGTTGTGTTTTGACAGTAACGTCGCTAAGGGTTTACGCACGTGTGAATAACACAAATATATTCATTCGTTTGTTTATACATCAAGCATCAACCATAACACATTAACACGTTCATGGTTTAGTTACAGACTGGTCTGCTGGCATAGAAAATTCACCAGTCTCCTTCTACTATATGTATCACTAGTCACTGTTTGACCATGGGCCCACTGCTGACTGAACAGTGGCAGTTTATATAAGGGAAAACCAGTGACGGTTCTGCCACAAAATCATTGACTCTCCTTAAGGTCCCCCTAAATGAGCTACTCTTTTTATGGGAGTGTCTTTAAAAGTCACGCCCCCAACTCCCCCAACCCTCAGTTCAGATGGTCTAAATTCTAGACTCTAGAACCTCCACTGGGGACAACACTGACTGGTAGTGGAAAGGTTTTGACCCAGTACACGTTTATCAGACTCAGCAGTGGTTCTGGTATTTGGCTATTTCCAATGTGGCTGAAGGGTGCATATCTCTGTAAATATGTACATTCCATGATAAACAGAAAAACGTACAGGTTCTCTAACATGTCTGATCATGTCATTTTAATTTCCTACCCGAGTACTGGCACAAACTGTCTCTGTTTGATGCTGAGGAACAGCCTTTCTGTCCCCACAGGAATTACTGGTTTTTCTGGCTCTTTTGGGGCTTTCTATTACATCAGTCCCAAGGGTCACATTTTACTGCATCATTAAGGGCTGGATTCACACTTGTTTTCTGCTTGCTGACTGCATTAACATATCACTTTCACTGAACTCAGCTGTTTGATTAAGCCAATGGCAGAGGTCCAGTTGAAACCATTACCGTGGAAATAATCACTTTTTTTGGCACTGGA
This sequence comes from Brachyhypopomus gauderio, assembly GCF_052324685.1. Taxonomy (NCBI): domain Eukaryota; kingdom Metazoa; phylum Chordata; class Actinopteri; order Gymnotiformes; family Hypopomidae; genus Brachyhypopomus; species Brachyhypopomus gauderio. Next base: position 7,520,828 of record NC_135227.1, on the reverse strand, counting down.
CAATGTCTCCTACGTTATTCCCAGTGGGATACTTATAGGCATGTTTTGTTCTGGGGTGTCAATTAAATTACTGCTAATTAACAAACAATTACAAAATGGGAGAATTTTTAGTATATACCCTACATTTAAATAAAGCACATATAGAATTTGTTTAGGGCCAAGTCACTTTTGTGACAAAGAAGAGAAACTTAAAGTAGCCTAACTGGCAAAATGTACACGTATGCCCTTTACACAGTGCTTTGGCCGGTTGTTTTGAATTACGTATGAGAGGTAGCTATATTTAAGTCTTACACGCGGTTGGTTTAACCACTAGATGGCGCCATATTCCTTGTAAGAGTTTAACTATAAGTTTTAAGCTTGAAGAAAAAAACATGGAAGCCTTCTAATGCTCGCGAAGTTTTCAAGCTTTCATCTTTCAACAGCTGGGCATACATAGTAAAGTTAAAAACAATGAACATCAATGAAAATCTGCATCATCAAACTGGTTAATCAAATACAAAAAGGAAAACCTTATAGAAGTACAGTTATAGTCTGTGGCATCTGTTGCAGTGCCATCGTCAAGTCCAACAAAGCTCAGTGTCTGAGCAAATGACTACTGCTGGCTATATATTTGTCAGTTACTCTAAATTCAGCAGTAAATCTCCCAGCGACACTGCTGTATTGTATGAACACAGACCAACTCAACACCCACAACCCATTACCCTATCAATATTATTGCTTTGTTGAAAATTGTGTCATCAATAAAATCCAGTCAGCAGTGGTCCTTTGGTCAGAGTGATGTGTCCAAGTGATGTTTGGCAAAGAGGGCGAATAGTGAACTAGGCCAACAGATGGGTTACAGTCTGTACCTGTACACCTACAAAATTCACCTACAGTGTAAGATAGATGTACCATAAGACTAACCAGTGTAAGCAGGTACAATGTAGGTCATTGTAATGAACTAGATAATTAATTCAGCACACCAGATATTCATGTTACAAATGTCGCTATCAATCAATTACTTCATTAGGAATTTACCACTGTTGGACATAAATATTCACAATGGATTTTTTTCTTTTACTATAAAGAGGTGGTTTTTTAAACCATATTATTTATTTTTTAACCAATTGTTCCACACAACTGTTTTCATTTAATACAGCATTAAAGGATATAAATATATAATGCAATCAGATGATAATGACAAGAACAAGCAAACTGTTAATAAGCTATTTTATGAGGCTTTCTGGTTTGCACTGAATAATCTAAGTCAATTTATTTTGAGATGAAGACGTCTCTGAAATGATATGTCAAATATAGATTCTGCAGTGGGACATCACTGTCATCACTCACTGTCTCCGTCTCTGTCCAGAATGGACAAATGCTCAAATAAAATACAGCAGAACTGAATGTGCTCAGTCCTGTCGCTGTCTCTCATGTTCCTGCTCCTCTCTTCCTCAGGCTCCCTGTGCCTGTAGAATCATGATCCACTTCTCCACAAGAGCGAGCCATCTGCTCTCACACGTGGGACCGCTGCCATGTCTCACTGGATGAGCTCTGACCACTCGAGATCATCCACAGCCCTCTCTCCCCAGCCAGCTCTCACACTGACTCCCACCACCCGGGAGCTTCTGCCCAGAGGACCCAATGAATGACACAGACACCTCGGTTTAGACTAATACAATGATCAGGGCAAATACGTTTTTGTCAGATTTTTTATTTAATACCCAGTTACAGGTGATGGCATGAACAGGAGTGATTTCTAATTTGGCAAAGAAGACACACAGATTTTCATTTTAAGATTAAGAACAAAGTATTTTAGACTGCGCATAAAGATAAAGTATATTTATAAAAATGTGAAAAACTTTGCACAAATTTTTTGCTTTAAGGCAACTAATCAATACATTTATAATGAAATCATTAAAGTCTTACATGTAGTAATTCTTTGACAATGCATATCTAAGTTGGAGAAAGCGATGCAAAAAAAAACAAACAAGTAAAAAGACTGCTTGATTTCTGAATCAGTACCTTAATCGTTCTCTGAACTGAATCATTCTCTAAATGAATCTTCAAACCAGGTGGCAGTGTTGCACTTCAGACTTTTAAAGACAATCCTGATTAGACCTCTTACCTACGACCAATACCACAGCTAAATCAAACCCAGCCAATACCAAAGCTACATCAAACCCAGCCAATACCACAGCTACATCAAAACCAGCTTACACATTTCTCTCATTACCTCTGTGTATTTATGATAACACAGTTGCATATGATTTTATTATCATTATTTGAATTATCTGAGTGACGTATCATGTCTACCACACATGGACGATAAAAAGCAATGTATAACAAGACATTAGTAATACATTAAAATATGCTGAAGATTGTTAGCAAGCATCTTATGTATCTGTCATCTTATTACTCACATTTATGCTAACACTATTTCAACTGGCCTCTGTAACTGGGTCTGATGTATCTAGGGCATGAGTTCTTATTTAGACATGATGCTTCTCCAATACAGATTCCCTCCCAGTACAAGTTGCACATAATTCAACAATCACTCTAAATGGACTCCACAGCTAGGCGATGTGCATTAGAATGATAGTATGATTAGGCATGTGGAACTCTGAGGAATGCTGTGTACTTATCTTAATATAAAATAACTGTGACTGATCAAAATCCTCATTTTCCCAGGCTTTTCACCAGGGGAACCTGTTAATTGAGTGAAAATGTTTGTAAATGGGATGGAGACGCTGGAATAAATGGTATGTAGAACAGATCCCCAGACACACAGCAAGGACACTGGAAAGTAAAACTACCGGACAGTGCAGAACAGATGGGTTGAGTAAAAATATCTTCCCTCCAAATACACTCCATGTCAGCAAAACACAGGCCCGAGGTGTGGATCTCGCAGACAAACACACACGTCTGGCACGAGACCATCCCGGCACTCTGTAATCGAGAAAACAGTCAGAAGAGCATCGGCTAAGAGAGTCTAACAAGTGACATTAGGTTGCCATGTCTCTGTAGATATGAGGATTCATCCTATTCGGTATCAGCCATTTTGTGATGTGACCACAGCTTTGGCAGATCCTGCAGTTCTCCCTCTGTGCTGCTACACAGGCTAAGAACTAGAACACTGCTCCATGGTCATTCATTCAGTTTCCTTAAAAGCATTTGAACACTTACTGTCTGCAGCAGTGAATTAGCTTCATTCATATGATTTACTCAAAAATGGCTGGTCTGAGCCGAGAAAAGGACACATAATTGTTCATCTGATGAATCCATGAATGCACAGATTCCCTCATTTATCACCTCCTCATAAGGGCCCAAGGGTGAAGCATGACAGACATGTTCATTGACACTATTTCTGCTTCCAGTGTTTGCACCTTCTCTCTGTGATTCTGAATCTTTGTCAACACAGTGCTGAAAAACAAGTGCAGAACAAAGATTTTTTGTTTTGTGAGAAACTCCACTGAGTAAAAATAATGTGAACTTTGAATTAGTTTGCAGGTTTTAGGTAAGTGCAGTATGTTCAAAACAAATCAGAGCAAATGTAATTTTGGAAAAGGCTGAGACAACTTTAGATGTGCGACTTAAATTTTATCTCAAAATAGTTTTTTTATTTTTGTCTATCTACATAACAGATGGTAGGTATTTATTTTGGCCTCTAGGGAAAACACTCTAAAGGTATGCATGGTAAAATTTTTCAGTATGCTTGAGAAAATTCCTTAAAAAATGTATAATACCTTAAAACTATACTATACTAAACTACAGATGTGATCACAGTACTGTACAGTGCTGGTCAAGACTAACAAAGATCATTAATCCAATGTAGTTCACTGAATATAGCACAGGTCTCTAGAGAATGCAACAGTATGTTGCAATTCCAAACAATTCCTCAAGCAAACATCCAAGAACCGCGTCACGCTGGTTGTTCCCTCCTGTACCTGCACAATCCAGCAGCTTGTCTGGAAAATCATCATTCCTAGTGGATTCCCTTGTCCTGGATCCTTTTGTCATTGGTTAATGCTCGAGGAATGCCTTGCTCTCTGTTTACAATTTTTGAGATTTGATTATGAAATTGCTCAGCACCATTGTGTATCTTTTATTACGTAAGGAAGCTATATGATAAACGGGTTTCCTGCAGCAGTGGACTGTTAGAATGGTGCCAAAGTGCTCCTGCCATGCTGATCTGTTAATTAGCCTGTGAGCTGCTGCCAGATTAACAAGGGAAATAAGATGAGACACCAGGGAGGTGTTTATTAGACACTCGGCGTGTGCCCCACACTCCGCCATCCTCCCACCATCAGATCGATGTCACTCTCCTCATTAAACAGAACTTTGATCAGGCCAAAGAGTGCAAGACATCGATTGGTTTGGTATGCTTTGGTATTTCCTCTAAATTGTTATACATTTTTAGATTTTCATAATTTTAATTAGCCATTTCAGAGCAATTATTTGATAAGTAATATAAATTATTGACTAAAAGATTTGCAGTTATGAGAATGATGGGTGTAAGTGTGATTCTCAGTTTAAATGTGATCTCTGACTGTGGTCTCTGGCTATAGACTCTGACTGTGGTCTCTGGCTATAGTCTCTGATTGTGGTCTCTGACTATAGTCTCTGACTGTTGTCTCTGGCTGTAGTCTCTGACTGTAGTCTCTGGCTATAGTCTCTGACTGTGGTCTCTGGCTATAGTCTCTGACTGTAGTCTGTGACTGTGGTCTCTGGCTATAGTCTCTAGCTATAGTCTCTGACTATAGACTCTGACTGTGGTCTCTAGCTATAGTTTCTGACTGTGATCTCTGGATATAGTCTCGAGATATAGTCTCTGACTGTGGTCTCTGACTGTGGTCTCTGGCTATAGTCTCTGACTGTGGTCTCTGGCTGTGGTCTCTGGCTATAGTCTCTGACTGTGGTCTCTGGCTATAGTCTCTAGTTATAGTCTCTGACTGTGGTCTCTGGCTATAGTCTCTAGTTATAGTCTCTGACTGTGGTCTCTGGCTATAGTCTCTGATTGTGGTCTCTGGCTGTGGTCAGGTTTCCAGTTCCAGACCTCTTTTATCACTGACTCCTGTTTAAGTGGTATTATCAATTCACTGTTTGGTCATTAGACATAGACTTTGCTCATAGTTGAAGAAACTTTTTCTTGACCTCAGGAGAATTAAGACTATTAGAGCAACAGATTAGCACATTTTCAGATTATGACTAAATGCTAGACTAAACACCCGAGTATAAATTGAGCAACAAGCAGTGGCGGACTTAGCAATTTGGGGGCTCAAGGCGAATTTAGCTAGGGGGCCCATCAACATTAATATGCGATAAATAAGTTAAGTCAGGTTCACACTACACGATTTTCGGCTGGTTTTTCAGTCGCCGACTGTTTTTGTAGATCGCCGACAGAAACCTGTGGTCGGAGGCAAATCGGCGATCACTCGGCGCTCGCTCAGTCGTGTAGTGTGAACTGCTGAAAGACGCTCGCCGAGTGGTCGCCGACTCATCGCAGACGACCGGCAGATATCTAGCATGTTTAATATGTAGCATGTTTAATATCTAGCTCAGTCGGCGACTGAGTCACCAGCAGCGTCTAGCTACAGCCAATGGGAACGCGGAGAGAGAACCGCGGCACCGCTGAAGATATCTCTGAAGAATGTACAAAAACTTTCAAGAATGCTTTCAAAACAGTTACCCAGCAAACACACAAAAACCTCACCTTTCTTACAACTTTACTACAACGCTGTGTTTAAGTTATTGTGACAGCACTGGAGAAATAGTGCAATTGATTGTATCTATGTTCACTGCAACGGAGAGATGAAATAATTCTGGCAATTTGGGACTATGGAGTGTTTAAACAGTAAAAAAAAAATAATAATAATAATAACAACGAAAATGTGGAGTACATGTACATTGTTTTTTCTTCTACGTGGTGTTTGCTGGTTCTCGCGAGAGTTTCGTTTTCGTGTTCGTGTTTTTGGACGGCAGCCAGATGAGTCGGCGATTCCCCAGTCATGTAATTCGTGAGCCCGCGTCGCCGATCAGTCATGTAGTATGAAAGCCACAACAACTAAAAGACTCGCGATTACAGCACAACCAGTCGTGTAGTGCGAACGGCACAAAAACCGGACGACTGAAAAGTCGTGTAGTGTGAACCTGGCTTTAGCTAGACAAGGGGGCCCTACTGTGGGAGGGGCCCAAGGCAATTGCCTAGCAACGCCTCTATGCAAAGACCGCCTCTGGCAACAAGTACTATGACATTTTCATAGCAGGAGTGAAGCTCAAGTGTGAAAAAATAGCAACTTTACACAGATGTGGTCAAACAAACAAAATGTAGAGAAAGTAGCAAATGAAGGACATGTGTGGAGAAGGGTGTGTGTGGAGAAGAGAATGTGTGGAGAAGATAGTGTGCGGAGATAGCCTCTCAGGGGTGTGAGCCACACTTCCTCTGGGTGCAGAGGTGACATGTGAAGTGCTGAGGAGCCGTCCTGTGGGTGTAAAGAGATGACAGTGCTGATAACTGAAGAGGGACAGGTGTGTGCAGTTAGGGTTAATAGGATTGTGATTGGAATCAGGGAGGGGACGGGGGGGGGGCATGTCCCTGTGGTTGGATGTTGACCCAACCCTGACAGGTACTGTCACCCAAATCTGACCTTGTCTGAAGTACATATATCATTAATCCTCTGTATGGCTTAAGGTTTATAATATATGGGAAGCTTAAAAAACACAAACATCCCCATCTTCCTTCATGCTATTTGAAGTTTGTTTGATTTGAAATTAAAATAGCTTAAAATTGCTGCTCTAACTCCAGTCCTTAAGAAACCAGGTCTGGATTCAGATAATTTGAGTAATTTTCATCCTATTTCTAATCTCCCATTTCTGCCTAAAATACTAGAACGGGTAGTTGCCACTCAGCTTAATGATTACCTAATGTCAAATAGTCTGTTTGAACCATTTCAGTCCGGTTTCCGTTCCCAACACAGCACCGAATCAGCCCTTATCAAGGTTACAAACGACCTTCTTCTGTCCTCTGATTCTGGAAGTCTTAGTATTCTCATTCTCCTCGATTTAACTGTGGCCTTTGACACTATTAACCACTCTGTCCTTCTATCTCGCCTCAAATTTTCTACCAATATCACTGGTACTGTGCTTGAGTGGCTAAGATCATATCTCACAAACCGTAAACAGTTTGTATGTATCAACAATTGCAGATCAGACATGGTTCCACTGTCCCAAGGTGCTCCCCAGGGTTCTGTGCTTGGTCCTCTTTTGTTTATTCTCTACATGCTCCCCTTAGGTGACATCATACAGAAACATGGTCTTCATTTCCACTGCTATGCTGATGATGTCCAGCTTTATATTTTCACCAAATCAGTCACCACTATAGCTCTTTCTCAAATTAAACTGTGATAAATCTGACATGGTCATAATAGGTCCAAAATCCCTCACAAAAAACATACAGAACTTCCCCCTGACCGTAGACAACTCCACTCCGTACCCTTCCTCACACATTCGTAATCTTGGTGTTATTTTCGTCAAAAACGGCTTTTTTTCATTTATAAAATATTGCGTGCCTTCATCCATCACTCAATTCTTCTGCTGCTGAAACTTTGATTCATGCTTTCATTACATCACAAATTGACTACTGTAATAGCATTCTCTATGGTACACCTAACAAAATCCTAAATAAACTTCAATACATTCAGAACTCTGCTGCACGTCCTCTCACCCAGTCATGTTCTCGTGAACACATCACACCTGTTGTTCAACTACACTGGTTCCCTGTCACACAACGTATTCAATATAAAATTATTTTACTTATAAAGCCCTCCATAATCAGGCACCTCCTTACATCACCGATCTGCTTGATCACTATACTCCCTCTCGGTCGCTTCGTTGCTCTGATGCAAATCTTCTGTCCATACCATGTAGGATCAAACATCGGTGATAGGGCCTTTTCAGTGACTGCACCCACCTTATGGAACAATCTTCCCAAACACATCCGTGATTCTTCTGATCTTTCCACTTTTAAATCTCTTTTAAAAAGTCACCTCTTCAGATCCGCTTTTAATTTATGATGTTATACATTCATCTCTTTCTTATTTGTTTTTCTTATTTCTCTATTTTTAATGTTTTGTTTTATAATGTAATATTTTGTACATTCTATATGCTACTTGTTTTGTATTGTAAAGCGACTTTGAGTGTCCTGAAAAGCACTATATTAAATAAAATGTATTATTATTATCAATAATAATAATAATAATAAATGAAATACTTCTAGTTCTAATGGCTATAAAACAACAATCAGCTTTTCTTTTGTTCAAGGAAATCAGTTACATTAATGACTGATCATCTTGTTCAAGATGAAGATTACTATGCCTTAAATCATGATGATCCATACCAGGAAGAACCCAGTGATTCACTAAATGCTGGAGGTGAAAGCAATCATTGGAATATATGTGCTACCTTCACATATGGTACCAACACAGCACTAGAGCAGCACTCCATGAAGCACTCTGTTCTAGGGAGGGTTTTTTTAAATATAATAGATATCTTGTAGGATCACAGCTCCCTAACATCTTGGGGGAGGAGCTTTTAGGTTCTCAACTCCCTTATACACCTGGAGGGGCAATTAGAACATTGTGAGCTTAAACATTTTTTTTTATTGTGTGGATATATGGATTAAATATTCATGTAGGCTATGGTTTCAGTGTATGTAAAGGATATAGAAAGTTAAGATGGGTGAGGATGCTTCCAATGTCCACAGTCCATTGTCCATAATATCCTAATGGGATATTATTTAAAGTGTCTCCAATTTTTGCTAGTACTGAAATCCTTGTACAAAGTATTTTCATTTATCTGTTGCAGGTAAAATACTCCTGCACCAGTAAAGCAGAACAAATGTGATCAAATATACTCAAATAAACTCAAATAAACAAATGTATAGTCAAATGATCTCTCTGCACACAGATTCTGTGCTATATGGATGTACTCCAGTAACCAGTAATATTTATCATATCTTTTGTGAAAACTGTAAATTATGTACAATAACAACCCTGAGAACACATTTACAAAAACATATAGTATTTAATTTAACATGACTAAGAAAACATATTTATATATGTTTTTAACTAATCACCATACAGTGCATATTTTGTCTATCTGAGGAAACAAAAAGCTTATCGTAGGCTTAATATCCATCTACATACAGAATAATAGGAAGCAAGGATTTGCAGACAGCAGGGAAATGCTACACTACAAAGATGTTTTTAGGGGTTAGGGAGCTAACTCAGGCTTAAACGTAAAGTAAATCTAAGCTCAATCGAAATGACCTTAAATGCTTGCTAACCTCTCACCCTTGTGTATTAGTACAGTATGCACAAAGTATTATGACAGTATGACACTGATCCTGCTACAGCTGTGGTATGAGTTCAAGCCTATACGATGCTATTAAGTATGAGAGGGAACAATATTGCACTGAAAATAACTTTATACTATATAACAATCATAAATATTAAGCTAAAATTTAGCAAAATACAAGACAATATTCTATGATCACTTAACAATTTAGAACAATTTTAATAAATCTGGATGTGACTTAAATGGTTATAACTGAATGCATGATGATGCTGCCTATGCTCTGAAACCTTGAGCATGCTACTAACAGAGAATGTCAGCCACACATGTGATTAAAGCTACATTCTGGAGTGATTAAAGCTACATTCTGGAGAAACTGCCGTCGGTGGCCCTGTGGAGCAAAAGCGCTTCCCTAATTATCTATAATACATTGACTTTATGAAGAGTTTGTGGCACGTGAAATGGACAGAAGCTGAAGAGACATTTAATTTGGAGACGACACAGTTACGTAGCAGACAGAGCACTCTACACACCGCAGTTTGAAAAAGGACCAAAAGGGGAAATCAGGTCAAAGCCTTAGAATGCAAAGGAACGTTTGACATTACCAGAATGTGTGTGCTGTACTGGGGTTATGACCATTTAAATTGCTTTTTTGAGCAATCTATCATTTGCTACATGTAGAGGTTTAGACTAAATGTATTGATTAAAAGAATTGTATAAATAAATGGGAACCACCAGGTTAATCTGTACAGAATATTAATGTTGTAAACATTCACAGATCTCACATAAAAATGTAGATAAAAAACAAACTACAAAAATGCTTTGACAAAAAGACATCACAACACTGATGTGTAGATATAACAGTTCAGTTTCCTACAGCTTAACAAGCTTCTGACAGTTATCTATCTATATATTTATATTTTTGTTAATTTATACCTAAATTACTGCATATGTTTATGTTATAATATTCTTACAAGAATGTTTGTGCCATCTTTAGAATATGATGTTGTTTAATATCGTTATGTTATCTTACTAAAGGTCGAGGTTTCATTTCAACTTAGAAAAGTTGCATTGGTGGTAGAAATCACATTCAATTTACATATTCTACTTGCTACAGTTTAGGCATTTTATTAATAATGCTTAAATCTTCATTTATTGCTACATACACACTCATACATATTTATGAGAGTCCATTTGACCATATGATAAAATCAAACATAAACTGTGTAGTCTGGAAAGAAGTGATAATGTATTTGTTGTCAGCTTGTCAAATGCTGAAAAATTCTTTTAAATCACAAACACTTATTCCAAATGCAAGTGTCCATAGTGAAATCCTGAAGTTTACTTTTCCTTTGAAATTACTTGCAAAAAACAAAAAATAAAAAAACTCCCTTACAGGACGAGTCAGATTTTTGCTCATGTTTGGTTATTATATTGCAATCCAGAGACACCAAATGACGTGATACTTGATGAGGGTCGCTTATTGTGTTTGGTTTTTTTTCTGTGTTTTTTAAAGCTCACTCACAGGGTAGATGAGCTCTGTTTGTAGTCTCTGAGGATGACAGACGCGTATGTGACACTCGGCGGTGTGCACAGGATGGATTCAGACACGGGGGAGTTGGGTATGGGGCTGCCGGCACCCACAGAGTCCCGGAAAGGAGAGGGGGGCATGAGGGACACGGAGTCCCCCATCGCATGCTTAACCTGCACCAGGTCCTCCTCATCGTGGATTTGCGCATTGTCATACATGTAGCCGTGGAGGAGACCGAACTGCTCACCCTCCACCTCCTCCTCTTCCTCCTCCTCCTCGTCCTCCTCCTCCAGAGGGGAGATTGGCTCCTTCGAGTAAGGGCCCAGCAGGTTTGGGAGGATGAGGGGTGGGTAGGCAGGCCTCATCCCAGCGTCCGGGTCAGGCATGTTAATAATGTCGTCCAGATCAGACATGCTGGAGGTGAGCTCGCCCACCACCTCCTGAAGGAGGTCCGCGGTAGCGTGCTGGGGGAGGATGCGTTTGTGTGGCAGGTGCTGCTCGGGGGTGTAAAGCTGTTGCTCCACAACCCCTTCCTTCATAGGCTTGATGTCAGGCTCCTGCCTGTGAGCGATCATAGCAGGGCTGACTGGGGGGTTGTATCTGACTGGGTCGCCCTCATCCTCCTCAGCTACATTGTACAGAGTCTTGGTGCTTAGGTCTGAGAACTCCAGGCCTGTGTTATGGTAGGTATTAGTTAGAGGTTTGATGACAGCCATCTGATTGGAGCCGGCCTCCTGTCTCTTCACATGCACAGACAGTCTGTGCCACATGTGTTCTCCTTTCGGAGGATGTCTTGAACCTGGTTCAGACCATGACACAGACTTTCCATTAGAACTATGAACAAAATAAAGATGGCAGTTATTTCACAGGAACCAAGAAAGGTGGACACAAGAACAACATTTCTGGTTCATGTAAAAATTGCTGTCAGTTTGTTTGATCACGCATTATAATTTGAATGTATAAACAAATATTTACTAAATATTTGTTTTCTGTTCGTTGTTATATTGCATTGAAGAATTAAATTTCAATAATTTCTTTGTTTAAGTTCTACTTAAGCAATGATTCATGTAATGGTGATTAAACGGTTCTATAGAGGCTTATATGGAGCAGAGCGTCTCTTGTCCCTGTTGCTGAGACCCCCTGGGTGTGTCTGTTTTAATTGCAGTCGACCTGCAAATCAGAGATGTCTGCACAAGCTGTTAATTGAAGGCTGCCCCTGAAATGGCATGACCTGAAGGTCTCGAGTGGCGCGTGAATTACGAGACCGGGCCCGTGGGTACTGGTACTCACGCAACAGGACGGAGAGAGGCTGTCCTACACTGCAGCTGAGCAGGACTTACTTTGCGCTCCCGGGGCCGTTCTTCTTCCGCTTAAACATGTTGATGAGGCTGTTGCTCCTGCAGGCGATCTTGCCGTCGCCCACGTGCATGCGCACGACGTCCGACGTGGTGAAGGCGCTCCGCACGTTGCGCTCCGGCTTGGCGATGATGATGTACATCTTGGGCGTGAACATGCAGCCCAGCGCCACGGTGACGCTCAGGCTGACGGAGAACGAGGTGGTGATGATCTTGTAGTTGGAGCCGAAGTAGATGGGCACAAAGGCCAGCCAGATGATGCAGGTGGTGTACATGGTGAAGGCGATGTACTTGGCCTCGTTGAAGTTGGCCGGCACGTTGCGCGTCTTGAAGGCGTAGTAGGTGCAGCTGAGGATGAGCAGGCCGTTGTAGCCCAGCGGCGCCACCATGCCCATGTTGCTGGTATTGCAGATGAGATAGACCTCCCGGATGCTGGGGTAAGACTTGACGGGTTCTGGGGGTTCTAGGATGATGAGCGTCACCTCCAGTGTGAGCTGCACGCTGATCAGGACGAAGGCAATGACCACCTGGGCCCAGGCGCTCATGAAGCGCGGCTTCCGCGTGCAGATCTTCTTCTTGCTGCCCGCCAGAATTCGTGCAATGCGGTTGGTCTTGGTGACCAGGGCTGAGTAGCACATAGAGGCCGATAAGCCCACCAGGAGGCGCTGCAGGTAACAGGAGGCCACGGAGGGCCGGGCTATGAGAGTGAAGGGACAGATGTAGCCCAGGAAGATCCCAGCCAAGATGATGTAGCAGAGCTCACGGCTGGAGGACTTCACCACCGGCGTGTCTCTGTAGAGGATGAAGACGAATGTGACAAAGCTGGTCACCAGGATGCCCAGACACGAGAAGACCACAGCTACGATGGACTCAGCATGGCTCCACTCCAGGTAGCGCAGAGGAATGGGCTCACAGCCTGTGGAGACAATTACAAAACAAAAATCTAATTACAAGACAATTACAAAGCAAAACTCTGTAAACTATAAACAAATATGATTTGTTTGGCCAATCACTAAAGGATTCAAAATTCAAGGAAGCAAGCTGTTGCATATTTTACTGATAGTAAAAGTGACTGCAGTAAGAGTCTGGAGAGGGTTCATGAGGGTCCATCTCCATTTATTTGATGTCTGAACGAGCAAACAGTTCTAATGCCAAGTTTGAAAAGTGATAGAATTTCTGCAGGATTCATCTTATACGACAGACAAAAAGGTAAATATGGAAGAAAAGCTTTTAAATAAAAGTTTGTATTCTGTGCTTATATGCCGGTGCCCAAAGTACTTTTGGTAATCATGTCAGAATAATATATAAATAAATATAAATATATATAAATAAATATAAACACACTAAGTGAGGCCAGCAGGGGGCAGAGATTTGGAATTAGTTACATGAACGCAAAAGATATAAATGATAAATAACAAAGGCGTGTGGCTTGGATTGCCTGTTTCTGCTGTAATATTGGCCATCTGCGTGTGACCAGTTCTCCAATGCACCAAGTGCTAAAGTAGGTTTCCAGTTCAACTAAAAATAAACAGACTCTCCACTAAGGGAGTGGCCGTAAGACAGAGCCAGGCCAGGGGAGGGAAGGGGGACTGCGGCAAGAGAGAGGCTACAGCATCCACCTGGGGGCGCTCTGGAGGAGCAGAAGCTCCCCACACTGCTGACACCAACATTCATCACTCTCGTGCCGCTTCGTGTATGCACACTAATGGGTTACTGAGTTAAAGAGTTAACGAGCTTGGTCACAAATCAGCTAATTAGAGAACGATCTATGACATAAAGAGACCAATGTGTTAGCAATATATTGAGACATATCTAATGTACCTGTCCCGATTACCATGTCCTGACATACTATATGTATCAAACATTGTGACATTGTATAACCCAAAAATATATTCTTTTGAAGTATCAGTGCCTAAGTTACCCAGATGTAAAGGAGCAGCCTTAAAATGTGTTCAATGTATCGTGCATTGAACTAACATATACATACACAGGTAGGACAATATATAAGAGGGTAGATTTGACATTGAACATCACAGGAGACCTTTGAAAACAGGCCAGAAAAGCAAGAAGTAGGTCTGTTATAAAGTGCACCGAGAGAGCAATCTGTAAAATGATAAATAGCCTTCAGGTGTCAGGAGAAACCTTTTGAAAATAGGACAAAGCATTATTCTTCAACAACCAAATCACAATATGGGTCTTTAACTTTGGTATGGATCTTTGGATGAATTATAATAATTTGGACTTTACAGGAACAGAGTCCAAAAAGATTCACATCGTACCCTTTGTGCTGAGTGGAAGCTGACTCTGGACTCTGTGACTCATCCAGGAAAACTTAAGGAGCCAGTGGCCTGATTGCCATGCACATCTTTACTAGCTGCTCTAACTACCCCTGCACATTTACTAGTGGCTCTACCTACCCCTACACATTTACTAGTGGGTCTAACTACCCCTGCACATTTAGTAGTGGCTCTAACTACCCCTGCACATTTAGTAGTGGCTCTAACTACCCCTGCACATTTACTAGTGGCTCTACCTACCCCTGCACATTTACTAGCTGCTCTAACTACCCCTGCACATTTACTAGTGGCTCTAACTACCCCTGCACATTTACTAGTGGCTCCAACTACCCCTGCACATTTACTAGCTGCTTTAACTACCCCTGCACATTTACTAGTGGCTCTAACTACCCCTGCACATTTAGTAGTGGCTCTAACTACCCCTGCACATTTACTAGCTGCTCTAACTACCCCTGCACATTTACTAGTGGCTCTAACTACCCCTGCACATTTACTAGCTGCTCTACCTACCCCTGCACATTTACTAGCTGCTCTAACTACCCCTGCACATTTAGTAGTGGCTCTAACTACCCCTGCACATTTACTAGCTGCTCTAACTACCCCTGCACATTTACTAGTGGCTCTACCTACCCCTGCACATTTACTAGCTGCTCTAACTACCCCTGCACATTTAGTAGTGGCTCTAACTACCCCTGCACATTTACTAGCTGCTCTAACTACCCCTGCACATTTACTAGTGGCTCTACCTCCCCCTGCACATTTACTAGCTGCTCTAACTACCTCTGCACATTTACTAGTGGCTCTACCTACCCCTGCACATTTACTAGCTGCTCTAACTACCCCTGCACATTTATTAGTGGCTCTACCTCTCCCTGCACATTTACTAGTGGCTCTACCTACCCCTGCACATTTACTAGCTGCTCTAACTACCCCTGCACATTTACTAGTGGCTCTACCTCCCCCTGCACATTTACTAGCTGCTCTAACTACCTCTGCACATTTACTAGTGGCTCTAACTACCCCTGCACATTTACTAGTGGCTCTACCTCCCCCTGCACATTTACTAGCTGCTCTAACTACCCCTGCACATTTACTAGTGGCTCTACCTACCCCTGCACATTTACTAGCTGCTCTAACTACCCCTGCACATTTAGTAGTGGCTCTAACTACCCCTGCACATTTACTAGCTGCTCTAACTACCCCTGCACATTTACTAGTGGCTCTAACTACCCCTGCACATTTACTAGTTGCTCTACCTACCCCTGCACATTTACTAGCTGCTCTAACTACCCCTGCACATTTACTAGTTGCTCTACCTACCCCTGCACATTTACTAGCTGCTCTAACTACCCCTGCATATTTACCAGTGGCTCTAACTACCCCTGCACTACTAGCTGCTCTAACTACCCCTGCACATTTACTAGTTGCTCTACCTACCCCTGCACATTTACCAGTGGTTCTAACTACCCCTGCACATTTACTAGCTGCTCTAACTACCCCTGCACTACTAGCTGCTCTAACTACCCCTGCACATTTACTAGCTGCTCTTGCTGTGCAGCTCCAGTGTGCTGCAGGTCTCCAGCGTGAGAGCCACATGGACAGTGAGACTGAAGAGTTGTGCTACCTTGCAGTTCTTCATCAGGCCACCAGCCCAGCTCACACGCCTTGCAGGTAAACTCATCCTGGACGTACTCGTTATCCTTGCAGGCTGTGCAGATCCAGCAGCAGCTCACCTCTCCTTTCCTGATCACCTGGAGGGGGAGCGTAAGAGGAACAGCACACACCTGCTAGATACACCACTCCACTATTTCTCAATACTACTTGTAAGTGGGTAGTCACAGTAGTCACATATTTTGTCACACAGCTTGTTGTCAGAACAGAAAAGAACTCTGTCGCCTCTGTAGAAAACAGATCTTCTCTCTTTCTCTTCCCTACTGTTACCATCCATTTCTCCATACATGTCATGTGACCATTTTCCTGTTATACTCAAAGCCTCACCTTGATCTCTCCTTTAGAGCAGGGTTCACTGCAGACTGAGCGCACCATCTCACTCCTGTTCATCTGGATCGTGAAGTCATCAATACTCAGGATGCCCTCGTGCCAGGAGCCCACGTTGATGTAGTCATACACACCAGGGGTCACATGCTGCAGATTCATTATGTCATACCTGAGACGGAAGGGTAGAATGCTGCTATCCTTTCTAAAGAAAATACCCAGCATGCACTTCTTCAACCAACCAAAAGCTAAAGTCCCCCCCCCCCCCAAGTCACCATAGTCACTACAAAAGAAAATGAAGATTATTTTAAAATGTACAATACAAAAACAAGTCATTAGAAATATATGATCTACACTTAAAAAATGAAATACCTGCCAGGTGAATCCCCATTCTCATCAAACCACACGTCCTCCCCAGACACTCCAGTGAAGGAGGTCTTGAGCAGGAAATCCAGGAGTTTGCTGCCGTCGATGGCATCCATGGCCTCACACAGGCCCTGGTGGCCCGGGCACAGGTGCTGGTGCATGTCATGGAGACCATGTGCCATAGCATAGATGGCATTGATGACAAAACCCATCTTACTGTCCTGCACGTAGTTCTCCTCCAGGTTCTCATAACCTGCCAATACAAACAGGACTGACATGAAGTCACCCTTTCTTACATGTGTTGAGAGTTTGGTTTCTGATTAATGTGCCACATCACACAGCCGCTCATAGAACGGTCCTGTTTTAGCAGCATCCACATGGCCACATGTTTCAGCAATGGTAAATCATCCTAGAGTTCCAGACAGTGTAGTGGAGAGAATAGAGAATGATAGGGTGTCCAAAGACCCATGATTCCTCCAATGCTATGGGCAGCAGGACACATTACATACTCTTTCAAATCAAAAGACCGGCATCATTAGACCAGAGGATTAAAAGCATGCTTGCTTCGTTGGAGACACAGTTCTTTTCTGCAATCCCACAGTATTTTAATTAGTAATGGATGTTATTGTTGTTAACTGGGTGAAGAAATTAATAATTTACTCATAATACTTTCATTCTGGCTGTTTCCCACCACAAATCAGAATAGAGATGACACACTACTGTTCTAAAAATCCCAGAAACATAATTGTTATGGTTTAGGAGCCACCATAACGTGAAAGGAAACAGCAAATGTCAAAGGACACCCTATCAGTGCACAGCGCCTTGTGATCTGGACCAAAGGACAGCCTATCAGTGCACAGCGCATTGTGATCTGGACCAAAGGACAGCCTATCAGTGCACAGCGCCTTGTGATCTGGACCAAAGGACAGCCTATCAGTGCACAGCGCCTTGTGATCTGGACCAAAGGACAGCCTATCAGTGCACAGCGCCTTGTGATCTGGACCAAAGGACAGCCTATCAGTGCACAGCGCCTTGTGATCTGGACCAAGCCGGCAGGAAAAGCAGCATCAGGCATTACAGCTGATGATTTTGCAGAGAAAGAAACAAATCTATTAAAATAACGTGGGCTACATCTCATTAGGATGAGACTTTCAGTTCAACTTATCCATTTAAGTGGGATGCAGCAAGCTGGATGCAGCAGACAAAACCAAGACATGCTTTATGAGAACCGGTGCCTTTTCACTCATGAGATTAAACATGTTATATCTGCCCTCATGATATTACGCAGAAGGTTGAGACTACTGTAGAAATAGCAGAGAATAAATTACATAAATTATAAAATACGATGTTTATTACACTCATCAGCACTCTCTCTGTACAATAATATATTGCATTCATAGCCATAATACAGGGTAACATATTTCAGCAGTTGTTCATGGCTGGAGGAAAAGGAAAGCGTGTGAATCAGACTTATTTGAGCTTGAAACGTCCTCCTGTGTCTGCTTTGTGTTTTCGTGCCAATTAAAAGCGTGCTGTGATTTGCTACATAAGCATTAACAGGGCCATGTTTTGGTCCCCATCTTTCCAGCCTGTGAGCTTTCAGTGACGTCTTCTGAGAATGTGAATTGTCCTTTGGCTATAGCTAAACTGGGACAAAAACACTGAAAATCAGATACTAAGGAAGAAAAGAGACAAGAAATAGCTAAAAAAATTGTCATTGAAGTTGTACTTTAGAAATGACTTGCAAAGGAGACAAGCCAGTATTGTGATCCTACTGTGATCTTATAAATGTATGGTATGGTGCTTGATCCTACTGTGATCCTGTATATGTATGATAAAGTGCCTGATTTATCCCATTCTCTGCCAACGTGCACTGCAACTGCGACATTACTGTGACGCTAAAGCCATGATTTGTGTATATCATAAGTATCATATAAAGACACACATTTGTTCAATAGTGCAGAGAGAAGTGGTTTAGGGAGAGCATACACAGAGATATTAGAAATGCATTCACAGCTGCTGTCTTTATTCTGAACCCTCTGATTCAGATCTCATTGTGTGCATAAGCAACCAAAGGTGCATGGTGGCCCGTAAGGTTCCCTCTTTGGAACATGCAGCAAAGGCAGTTGGCGTGTGATAGCTAACATCAGTGTTATTGGGATCTAAAGTCATATACAAGAAAGTGTCCAGGGTTATTATCTGCAGTTCACAGAACATCCCAATAACTTCATATATATTAGAGGTCTACCGATACACATTATTTGTTCTTTATTGTGTTGTATTATTACTACTATGACGATCAGCATCAACAATCAACAATTATGACAAGCACATACTTTCAGACTTTAATGACCATGATGATATAATGATCTGAAGATACAATACATGATTGTGTGATATCAGTTGACCTCTATCTATATTGCTGAAGTAGGGAGAATCCAAGCTATCCATTCAGGAATATTTACTTACCATCTCGTAGCTCTAGATAGAAAAATAATAGAGGTAACAGAACAGCACACTATGACTATTTCTTGGTGTCAGCATTTGTAAAAAGGTATTTGTTACTGTGCTATATGTTCCTAGCCTTTATTAAAGAAGCCTTAAGAGTGCAAGTGTATGGCTTATGTCGCTTCAGTCTGTGGAGAAAGTAAATGAAATGAAAACAGGATGACGAGACGTGTGCAAACAGGATGGAAAAGAAGTAAAAAAAACGTAAACCAGATCAGACATAAACCAGATCAGACAGCAATAGTTGCGTGCTTGTCTATATTTACGTTTGTCCTGGAAATAACTCGACTGTTTGATTTACGGCAACATTTAGGAATGTTCAGATGAAAACGTAAATATATCACACAGTTAATGAAGATGGACAAAAGTATTTGTGACTTTGAAAACATGCTTGTTGAGCATTGTTTTACGCAGTCTAATGCTTATGCTAGTGTTTGTGGAGCATATCGATAAGCTAATTGCTTATACTAAACAAGAAGCAAAACAAAAACAATTTACCTAGGTCACCATCTTAGTCAGCAGAGAAATGATTCAAAATACAAACAGATCAAAAGAGGACAAGGTTTGTAATACAGGCATTCACAATTCAAGAGGACAGCGCTTCATAGATTTTCTCTTCATGAGCCCATCATTCTTTAATTGTGCATGTTACCTGCTTCTCTTGGAGTCCCCACTCCCACTCCCACTCCCCATTCCTTGGTTACCTGCAGCAGAGACTGTCCCAGAGCTCACACTCACCTGAGCAGTTCTTCCTGTAGTTTGCGTTCTCCTGCGGGTGTCCGGGGATGCGACACTGGAAGCGATGTTGCCAGAACTCGGCGAACCACGGGTTCCTGGTGTTCGTCTTCAGGCGCAACTTCAGGAAGTATTCATTAAAGGACGTGACCTCCTCTGTCTGAAGCTTCATGGTGATGCCACCTGCTGCTTCCTGCTCATAGCCTTCCACCACCTCGTCTCGATCCGCCCAGCCGTCACTAACGGGAGCAGGTCGCGAAGTCTCATTAGTCTCTTAATTACTGCCGGCTTCTTTTACGGATTCACACCTACGATGCCGGAACAATAGGAGCGACAAACACTGACACACGTGAGTGAACTGACCTAGTTTAGCACAAGCTTCCTAAACTTGGCACATCCTCCCGTCCCTTCCTTTGATGCCATGGGATTTTACTGAAGAAATGCTTGTTTTCTACCTCAGTACTTTCATTAGGCTGAGACCACAGAAATATGATCTGATGTTTTCAATCTAACTTAATAACATTTTTGTAAATGTGAACATAACTGTATAATGTTTTACAATCTTTTTTTTAATATGTTTTATATATAGGATATACTGTCATATACTGTCAGACAGGATTACTCTTAAGTACTGAGTCTGGCAACATTAAAAGCAGCTCATTACAAAGCCATCGAGGTGCTTTTTTGAGCATGTCTTCAGATGGCCTTCTCTCTCAGGCATCAGCAGGATTCAGCTATGCTGCTGCAGCTCTTCGAGTGGGATCAGAAAAGTCAGGACGTCAGTAGATGGGAGGCCTCCTTTGCAGGCCTTCGTGTACAGTACAGACACACTTTCAGAATTCAGAACTGTCCAGTGATCATGCATCAGACACATGTCAGAATAGTACAGTGACCGTTTGTTTTTCCTCTTGAAAAAGATTAATTTGTGTGGCTACTCTGTGCCACCACAGCCATCTGTCTCTCAGCACCCTCTCCATAACGTGTGCCAAGAATGGCCTATTCTTAGGTGCCTGATCATAGTATGTAGGCAACTCACTTCTTGCAACTGATGGATACTAGTGTTTCTTGAATTAATAAAGTGCAATTAATCCAACTACTTAAGCAGTTTTCAGGGATACATATCGAGTCCTGTGAACATATATAGAAGAAACATCCCAGTCATGAATGACACACTATGAATCTGATAGTCACTTTGAGAACTTGTCTGACTATCTCAGAGTCACTGGTGCTGTTTTCCTAAGTTACTGCAAAGCTTTGAATTAGCCCCTTTCGAAACACTCTCCTTGACCCAGAATAGAACAGCCTTGGCCAATTCATGTTCTCTTTTTCAGTCCTCAGAGACGTCCCTGGCGGCTGGAGAGTAGAAAAAAAAAATTTCATCTTAACAAAAAAAAAAAAAGGGTATCCGCCTGCTGAGGGAGAACATGCAGTCTGTCAAAGAACAACATCCCACAGTCCGTCACTCTGATATCTTCTGAATATGAAACCAGCTGCATCACTGCTTTAAAATCAGCGATTTCATGATCATTTCATTTCTGTGTCCAATAGTCCACAATTCATGGAAATATGAAGGGTTTAAATTAATGTCCTTTAAAGAGCATTTAACTGCAGCCCTGGATAGTGATACTACACAAAGGAGGAGACTTCACACACAGTTCTTATCTGGCAAGCAGGCTGTTGACCTCCACAAGTATCTATCGGTATGATCTGACCCAGTAGGACAGTGTGGATGTATTATGCATGAGCTGACATCTTCAAGGGGATGTAGACGTAAGAATGTCCTGCCTGACCTGAGGAGAAATCGTATCCCTGCTAGGTTTCTGCTGGTTTACCGCATGGTGGTTTTAGAATCAAACAAACGCTAGCTCTAGTTTCCATGACAAACAAACTCTCAAACGTTCCAAAGTCCTTTCAGAGTAAGCATGAGTCTTAAAGGGGAAAAACAAATCAAGCGTATCAATAATTGACTGGTGCGGTGCCCGTCGGTGGCGTTAATCACCTTCCAATGAGGAGGAACTCTCCTGCTACGCCGAGGCGCCTCATGGCCATTAGGAGGCCGCGGACGGTCATGCCCTCGCAGAAACACACCACCACCCGCGCCTTGGGCAGCCGCTCGCGAAGCTTGCGCAGCAGACGGTCGAAGTGCTTCTCACCAGCGTTGCTGTAGATCTTGTCAGAGTGAGCGATGCATAAGCCCTCTTGGGAAGCCAGCTCCTTAAAAGCCTCCATCCCACTCTCACCATAGTTCCCTAGGAGAAAATGGATGGACATGGAAGTCTCTGCCTCACCGGGGCCGTTAGGTCAGTGCTCCGAGTGGACTCGTCACATGCTGGGACTGGGGACAGCAGGAGCCTTGTCACCCTAAGCTCCTCTTAGTAATTCTAATACTCCTGCAAACTAGTTCTTCTCTCTGACTGCTTGACAACAGACATGCACTAAAAGTTCCATTCGTGACTGCCATGAACCTGGAACAAAAGTATCATGCTTAAAGGTAACGTGCCTACAGGTGCCTTGCCAACCTCATCCCAATCCATCAGTAGATTAACAATCTGATGATTGTAGTACATGACTAGTGCATGATGCTCAGAGACAAACATCACAAACCTCACAAATATCACCCGGTATAAACTGAAATACTTTCTGCACCAGCTGCAAAAGCTTTCATTAAAAAAAGTCATTTCAGCTTTCAATTTCACAGTAACTCTGCTATGGAGTTATAATGCTGCCACATCATTGTAAACAAACAGAACATATTCCGCAAATATTTCAGGAAGAATTCTCTGACAGAGGGCATGAATATATTGAGCGTAGCGCTGGAAGTGTGAGGATAAAGGAGAGCAGGTCTTTAACTGACCTGCTAAATGCATCATTTACATAAAGTCCCTCTTGGCAGGTTTGCCAGGCAAATGCATCACCTGCCAAGATGCCTTCACTGCTATCTAGGACACGTCTGAAATGACTAGAACACATCAGTATGCTCACCACTCTGAGAACGTCTGAGTGACATGGCCATCCTGTGGCTAACAAATAAGAACAACTATCCATGTCTTTACATACCAGCTGGCTTCAAACTATTTTTGGTGAACAGACTCTATAACTATGTTATGTAATATTATAACTGAAAACAATTAAATCGCTATGCACAGTAACTGTACAAACCTTTATTTAGATAAACATACACGTGGTTCATTACATGTTATAGAGGTTAAGTAAGAGGTTAAGTAAGAGGACTACAGGAATGTGATTTATGCAACTGCTCACTCACCTTCAGTGTGCACAGCCGATACATAAGTCCAGTTATAGCGTTTAACAATGTCCAGAAGGGCCCTGGCCTGTAGCGTGTCAGATGGTACCACTCTTAGGAAATATTTATAGAGAGTTTTATCACTCAGGTCAATGCTGGTGGCAGAGTAAGCGATCTGGGGGATGTTGAACAGCTGCAACAGGTTTTGAACCTGAATGGCCACTGAACTGGACCCAGGACCGATCACACCAGCTATGGGTTTCTTAGTGGCGGGCGGTTGACTCAACGGAGGCCCGTCGAAGCACCACTTCGGACCGTCCCGGTCGTCGCGGATCGAAATGAGAGAGTCCCGTATAAATTCAATACTTTGCTCCAATGCAACTGAGGAGTGCCAGCAGGAGTCCCTGATTTCACAGCCCAAAGTGATGTTGGGTAGAAGGTTGGGGTCGGAGTTTATTCTGTCCAGGGTGTGGAACATGGCCTCGACCCGCTGGATCCCGTACTGCTCCCTGACCTCCCCACACGTCCTCTCTGCCACGTTCTCTGCAGACGGTTGGTGATGTACAGAGAAGAGAGCTCCAATAATTATATCACCGTCCATTCGGGCCACGGAGCGGGTTGCAGCTCTGGGTACCAGTGACCTCTCATAGACGTTTCTTGCCAGTGCGCAAAACAACAAAAGTGACAGAAATAAAATGGTGATAAAATTCATTCTCATTATTCTCCCCATGGTCTTAAATGCTTCGGTTGCTGAATAATATATATATGTAAGCCTGCTGGTGCGAAGAAGCGACGTAGGCGTCCGTTTTCTCCATATTTACCGTATCAACCATTGCTCATTTGCAACTAACTCAAGGCAATCGTCATCAAATATCCTGCGAACAAAAGTGAAAACTCCATCATGCAAAAGTACGAGAAACTTTTCACGAACGTCTTAACCCATTATAATCAATCACCAGGACGTGCGCTTTGCGTAAATCAGCACCATGGACAGAAACATTGTTGCAGTGGAAATAGCGAACTTTATCCTATCGTGTAGTCGTGTAGGTAGGATTATCATTATCTTCTAACAATTTACATTCTTTAAAAATCATCGGTGAAACTTTTTTTAGCCAGAATGCCAAACACCAAATATCCGAATAGGCTACAAGTTGCAAAAAATCTACGCCAAAAACCTATCAATGTAAATCGTTAGGCAGCGCAGGTTTTGTTTACTGGGACATGCACCGAATGCTCTATAAAGCTCTATAAGTGTATTCTTACCCGAAATCCGAGAACACCTAATCCCGTATCGTCTGCTGGACCATTCAGTCTTAAACTGCAGTTCACTTTCTACTGTGCGTATAGTTTTTTTTTCTTCATCCCCGAAACGAGCGCGGATGCCCCCTCCTTTCCATGCTATCACTGCGCCCAAAAGCGGGTCACATCAACCGCAGTGTAGGTTTGATGCAGTGAAAAAGACCAATTATAAAGCTGTGGTAAAGTATTTTAAAACGAATATTTCACACTAATATTTCCAATGAAGCCGCGTGAGCGAGGCGGGAATTTAGTTGTGTTCATGTTTCACTGGCATTCTCATGAAACTTTTCATGAATCGTTCTACTACGATAATAACTTAATAATTTAATAATTTAAAAACCCATAATTTTCTTCGGGAAAAAACAAATGTACAACATTTTGACAGCCCTGACTGTCCGATAGGAAGGATGCGCCATTATTCTTCTTGAAGATCAGGTCCATGATTGTGTTAGTTTCCTGTGTGTTATTTCTGATCATGAAAATAGAGAAATATCACATAATTTGATTACAGAATTTGAACTAACAAAGAAGACACTTTCTAACAACTACGATGCTGAGCTGACCCAAAAACGTAATCGCGGTCCTTTAATCGCTGGAAGTTACATTAAAAAACGGACCTATAGCGCCATCTTCTGACTCGGACGAGAATATCACTGCGCTTTGTTTGTGTCTAATATACGTCACATCCGGTATTTTAAACATGGCGGATTGTTGTAGAATTTTACACAATACTGGACGTCAAGCTACAATAAAGTAATTTTCTGGCAGTTATTTTGTTTCTTCATGGAGGACAGTTGCTCCACAATTGAGTAAATATTGCACGAAGCTTATTTCATAGTGTGTCTCTTCAGTAGCATTTATTTGGAATAGGTAACGAACACGATAACTGAACCGCTTCTCTGATGCTGTAACTCTCGCATCATTTCACTGCACTGACCATTAGATTTAGGCTCAGTTTGATAGTGTGGTGTTATACAGAATGTGTCTCCAGAAAATACAGATGAATTGCACATCACCTGTGATGTATAACAGGGCAAGAGCCAAACGCTCGATCGTGTTGATCGTGGGTTCTTAGATAAATCGGACTACTGAATGTTGAAAAAGTCACAGCGTAGACCAAACGGAGAGGTTTGACGTATGGAGTTATTGACATTGGACGTAATGCTTAGACAGGTGTTGTAGTCCTTAGATGCTGAAGTAGAAACACAATTTGAACTCGGCTCTGTAAGCTTACAACATGAGCAGCAGAAGAAAACGCGCGCCTCCCGTCCGCATGGACGAGGAGTCCAAGAAGAAACTGAACTGGAATATGATCGAGGATCGGAAAAACGAGTGTGATGTGGAGGGCGACGAGAGCAGCTCTCAGCCCTCTGCCAGCTGTCAGCTCCTTCTTGAAGATGAGAGTCAAGGTGTTGCATGTAATCTTTTCCCACCACCTGTGGAGACAGAAGATGAACGAGGTTGCCTTTACCAGGACCCTTCTTCTGAAACCATTGAGCTTTATGTGGTTCCTTTGTCTTCTCTGGACCTTAGATGGAACGCACTCATTGGGGAGTTAAACCTCTGTCTAAAGGGTCTGAAAGTTCCCACTGAGGTTTCAGACCTTACTGTATGTCTGCAGCAAATGGGTGATGTTTTGTCACTGAACTATACCAGTACAATGCTGGACAAACCCAGGAGCGTCCCCATTGAGTTCTCCCTTGGTGGGATTTCACTGGAGGATTTGGACTGGCTGCAGAAGAGGAAGGTGATCCAGCTGGGCCACTTTTCTGTAGAGGGAGCGCTGAAGGTATGTTCTGATCCGCTGAGCATCTTGTTGTACTCGAACAAGACATGCAGCTTGGAGCTATATCATTATGTGTTCATGAATTTGTGCTTCACAGATCTTACAGGTTTTGGTAGGTTATGAATGGTTTCTTAATTTAGGGTGGCCTTGTGAGAAACTACTTAATACATTCTATATTTCCTATATTCTCGGATCAGGATCTATATTCAAGGGGCTGTATGCATATGACTGTGTTAACAGTCAAACAAGCAAAGAATTATATTTGTCCCATTTCTGTTTTTTTGCTCTGCAGCTGAAAATGTTTCTTCTGGAGGCAGGATTGGGACGGCCGGAATTTCTTAGCGAGGGAAATGGCCGTCTAAGAAGAGCCAGCCAGCTGCTGCAGAAACTGATGGGGTTCTTTTATGGCTTCATCATCCCTGGTAGCCTTCCTGATTCTGCTCAGCTGAGACCTTGTATATGGAGTTTGCTTCATTATTCTGAAAACACACTCCAGTCTCTGCACCAACTTTGTGCGATCACTAGAAAAAAATATCACGTCATATTGCATGTTTCTTCCTGGCAGAGATCATGGAAAATGAGGAGGAAGAGTGTGACATGGATCTGGAGAGGCAGAACGTGGAAGAGCTGTATGACTACGTCAGGCACCTCCACCAGAGGGAGGAGCAGGAGCAGAGGTTTGATGTGCAGCACGCAGCCCTCATCCCTGTGCTGCGACCATACCAGAGTCAGGCTGTCAACTGGATGCTGAGGAGGGAGAGGTACAAGAGAGAAAGTCCTCAAGGTACCAGTATTACACTCCTACACGTGTTCATTGTATCACACCAATATGTCTTGTTAGGTTGAGACTGCTTTATGGTTTCATATGTATATATTTGATTGGATTTCGGTCAAATATGATTTTGCACACTAATATATCTTACCAACAGAACAAACACTACATTTCCTTTGGAGGGAAGTTGTTACAATGTGTGGAAAGAAGCTGTTTTATAACCCCTACACTGGCTGGTAAGATAGTTGTGTCAGTGATCCGGCAAGTGCTTTGACTTGCTAGTATATGTGCTTGAAACCATGCAGAAATCAACAAATCAAACAGTTATCTGACAATGAGACTGAATACATTTGTACGGTGAAATCAGACTTGATCCTGTTCAACTTGTGTAGTCTAATCCAGGAGTTTCCTCTGGCTGGGCTGGACTGGCCTGGTGGGATCCTTGCAGACGAGATGGGCCTGGGGAAGACGGTGGAGGTGCTGGCCCTTATCCTGTGCAACACCCGGCAAGGCGTGAAGCAGGTTGCTCTCATTTTGCCTGTGGTGAGTGTGACCAAAGGTCAAGACTAACATCCACATTTCTTATTATCCACGTTTTACTATGATTTAATGTGCTATTCACAGGTCTTATAAGAGAGTAAGATAATAAAAAGGTCATGAGATGTGCACTGGTGGGAACAGCTATGTTTGAGAAGACCTTTTGTTCTCAGGGGAAGTCGGTGAACTATTTCGTCCCCCCACCACCGTTAGAACAACAGAGGACGCAGACTGAGGTGAAACCCAGAGAAAAAGTCAGCTATCCTGGTAAGATGGCTAAAGAGAAGCTGTACTGTACTGCGAGGGTCCATGTGATGCAGAAGTGTGTGTGTTTTCCGCAGTATGTGTATCCATATTTAACAATATAATTGTCTGTATTCTGGATGTTATAGCTGTCCGTGTGATGCTTCTAACTGCCATAAAGGAAATGAAGGTTGGCAAAGGATCTTCGATGAATGCTGTGTTCACGTACCTCCGGGATATGTACAAGTACGACCCGCTGAGGAACCGCGGCCACATCAAGAAGGCGTTAACCAAACTCCTGACTGAAGGACTAGTGGAACAAATCAAGGGTCGCGGTCTAGCCGGGTCGTTCAAACTGGGAAAGAACTACAAAGAGAAGAAGATGAGAGCCGTGGTACCCCTGTGTTTTTAGACATTGTTGAGTTTAGGTGGTGGAAGAAACAATTTCACCTGATTTTGTTTATATTAATACATTTCTGATGTAGAACAGTATTCCAAGAATGTTTATGTGTTTGGCAGCTCCATTGGAGGTTTTTTGTGTTTCTGTCACTCTGCTTATCTGATTTGGTCATGTGGTTTTTCATTTTTTATACACCTCAAGTGTATTTATAATTATTTACATAACACATTTAATTCAAAACAAGGCTTTAATTAATTGCATTTAATGTTTTGACATTAGTTTTTCTGTTCTTTTAGCAGAAGTCTCCTGGAGAGGTAGTCCCCAGAAGAGTCTCTCGTCGGTGTGCAGGACAGGAGTGTGAGGCGGTAACAACCTCACCCAGTCCGGCCTCGGACTCCGTGGACAGCCTGAGTGGCCTGGCTCCTCCTACACTCACAGAAGAGCCAAAGAAAGAATGTGGATCTGTGTCGGATGCGCTCGGCGACACACCCTGCAGTCACTCTCACCAAAATACCCCCACCACACCGCCGTCGCCTTTACACCACCAGGAGAAACACGCAGCAGACACTCCTGTGACTCAATCAGAGACGATGGACGTGTGCAGAAGTGTGCAGCTGGACTCGCGTGGTACTCCGGGTTCTCAGTCAGAGCCTCCCGCTCCAACCCGAGCATCTGTGGCCCCCTTCAATACGCCCGATTACCGCTTTGAGTGCATATGTGGCGAGCTGGGTCTGGTGGACTATAAGGCCCGGGTGCAGTGCCTGAACTGCTTGCTGTGGCAGCATGCCGAATGTGTGAACTATAAAGAAGAGAACCGGGAGACCACGCCATTCTACTGCCCACACTGCCTGGTGGCCATGATGCCTGTCCCCACTGGGGCCACGCTCATCATCTCCCCCAGCTCCATCTGCCAGCAGTGGGTGGAGGAGATCAACCGACACATCCGCTCCGCCTCTCTACGAGTGCTGGTAAACGTCCAAGATGGATGGAAGGATGAAAGCGTGGAGGGATGGGTGGATGAATGGAAGGAGGGAGGGAGGGATGGAGAGAGAAAGAGAACTGCATTGATTTCGGTGGGAGATTGTTTTGTCACAGCAGTACACAAGGCCCATTAAGTACAGAGAACATTATAAACACAAAATCCATAAAGGACAAAAAGTTGCTAAATAGTGGGGATGAGGTGAATGGCTCTGTGATGGTAAAGTATCAGGTGATTATACTACAGTGTCATTGTTCAGAATAGGATAAAGTCACAGTCAAAAATAAAGTGCCAATCAATAGTGTCCAGTAGACAGGTGAAACAAATGAATAATAAATGGCGCGATTACTGAGAGTGTGCAGAAGAGTTCCTCCAGTTGTCCACCGTCCTGGCAAATCCTGATGTGTTCAAGTGCCAGAAGTTTTAAGAAATGTCCACATAGCCCTGTATTAATGCGCTAAGACCGGGGGGGTTGTTATCCAGTGTGGTTACACTAACCAAGCAGCAACATTCCTCATACAATTTCAGTTCAGATACAAATTTGTGGATTCTCAAAGCAAGAGATAAATTCTAATTTTTATGCATAACCTTTCATGTGAATTAGCTTTCTATAATTTTGATTTATTGGTACATTTGTTTTTATTATTGTTTTTATTATACCATGCTTTTGTCCTTTCGGTGTGAGCAGGGCCCTGCCGGGTTTGTCTTTCAGGTCTACCAGGGCGTGAAGAGGCACGGTTTCCTTCAGCCTCACGTCCTAGCTGAGCAGGATGTGGTCA
This sequence comes from Brachyhypopomus gauderio, assembly GCF_052324685.1. Lineage (NCBI taxonomy): Eukaryota > Metazoa > Chordata > Actinopteri > Gymnotiformes > Hypopomidae > Brachyhypopomus > Brachyhypopomus gauderio. Next base: position 7,490,672 of record NC_135227.1, on the reverse strand, counting down.
TCACCACCTACGATGTCCTGCGCACTGAGCTTAACTATGTGGACCTCCCTCACAGTAACAGCAAAGATGGCAGACGCTTCCGCAACCAGAAGCGATACATGGCCGTGCCGAGCCCCCTGGTGGCCGTGGAGTGGTGGCGCGTCTGTCTGGACGAGGCTCAGATGGTGGAGTGCACAACAGCCAAGGTGAGCTCGTATCAGCCACACGGAGGGGCTCTTTGTGGGACAGATCTGAGTGGCAGTACAGACGGAGGTTTTTGTTTAAAGAATACAGCCGGATCCAAAATGTATACACATTCTCTCTTCTCTGTAGGCTGCAGAAATGGCTCTGAGACTCACGTCCATAAATCGCTGGTGTGTAAGTGGAACTCCTGTACAGAGAGGTTTAGAAGGTGAGAAGTCTTCGTGAAGTTCCTGTACAGAACCGTTCACAGCTCGGTGCTCTTCTTTTCACTTACTAATTTACTACAGCAGTAACTGGTTTGTCAATGTGCTGCAGATTTGTATGGGCTTGTACTGTTTCTGGGAGTCGACCCGTACTGGGTGAAGCACTGGTGGGAACAGCTGCTCTACAGACCATACCGCCGTGGCAACACAAGCCCACTCTACAACGTCATTGGCCAGTTGCTATGGCGATCTGCCAAGAAAGATGTTATCGACCAGGTTGTTCATCAGCAACTTTTCATCCAGAGCCCTTTAAAAATCGCTTTGCTCACTGATACACAGCTACATCATTAATGCACATTTTTTACATGTTGGTATTCATTTCAGATCCAGATTCCCCCGCAGACGGAGGAGGTCCACTGGCTGCACTTCTCGCCGGTGGAGAGCCACTTCTACCACCGGCAGCATGAGGTGTGTTCCCAGGACGCCCTGCTCAAGCTGCGGCGGATCTCGGACTGGTCCCTGAGGCTGGGCACCCTGGACCGCCGCACGGTCACCACCATCCTGTGCCCGCTCCTGCGGCTGCGCCAGGCCTGCTGCCACCCCCAGGCCGTCAGGGGGGAGTTCCTGCCCTTCCAGAAGAGGTCAGTGACGGGCTGCGTGCAGGCACAGTCTGGACACCCCTCAGCGTGGACACCAGTTGGCTCAGACACTGAAAAGTTCAGACCGTGACTAAAAGCACTGCTCGCTGAATACAGTGTCACCCTTTCCCACCATTTAACCGATTTGATGACCCCACGTTTTTATGATTCCACTCGCTGCGTGACTCAGTACGATGACCATGGAGGAGCTGCTGAAGTCTCTGCAGAAGAAGTGTCGTGTGGAGTGTGAGGAGGCTCACAGACAGCTGGTGTGCGCCCTCAATGGCCTGGCCGGAATCCACATCATCAGGGGTACCTGCACTAAAACATCGCCCACCTCTCTCTGCCCACATGGGTAAAGGTAATGTGTTAATGTGTGTGTGTGTGTGTGTGTGTGTGTGTGTGTGTGTGTGTGTGTGTGTGGTAGGTGAGTTCGTTGAGGCGGCAGAGATGTACAGAGAAGTGCTTCGGTCGTCTGAGGAACACAAAGACCGGCTTAAAACCGATTCACTGCAGGTGCAGCTCTCCACCTTCTCCATGGGGATAATCCTGTTCTACAGGGACTTGCGGGGCTAAATAAGTATCTAAATAATTGTTCATGTTAACTCAAGAGAATCTTTAATCCAAAATACAGAGACTTCATGCTACGCACAATCTGATGGAGCTGCTAAGTGCAAAGCATGCTGGGATACCTCCTACTCTTCGAGATGACCGGCTGAAAGAGGAGGTTAGTTCAGGAGTTTATACTTCCAAATGAGTTTTTTATGAAAGGGAATTATTTATCATCCCTTCAGATAAAAATGCTGTCCCCTGGAGCAAGTGGAAGCACTGAGCGCACATCTTAAAGAAGACTGTAACTGTCACATAAAGACACTGCACCCTCTTCACACCTAAGCCTGTTCACTCCACACTGTCCTCCTCACTGTAGGTGGCAGACGTATATTTTTTTCTGTGCTCTGTGAGTGACAGTTGATGGGACAGTAAGGAAATAAGAAGCAGGAAGCTTCAGCATTGAGTGAAAGTGTGTCTGAAAGAAGGTCTGTTGGGAGTGGCTGTCCTCGTGCGTGTCTCCTTCCCTGTGCTACACTGGAACACCACTCCAAACAGAGACAGTCATCTTGCTGGGGACTTCCCTTGAAATGCGTTCAGTTATTCAGACTATGCTGTTGCTAGGCGGAGCAGCTGAAACAGCACTACATGACCAAGGTCAGCTCGGAGGTGTCGGAGGCCCAGCAGAACCTGCTGCCTGTCCTCCAGAACATTAGAGAGCTCAAATGCAAGGTATGACCCTCCCAGGAAGCTCACCCTGTTCCTCTACAACACACATGCAGAAAACAACTAAGTTTCTCTCTCTCTGGCCTGTTTTAGGTGAACCTGCGCTCCCCCTGGTGGTTGGACACCATACAGCAGGCTATTCAGTACTCCATGGATGATGACTTGGTTAGCCGCATCCAGAACGAGCTCACTTCCAGTTACAAACAGCAAGACAACAAACTCTCGATGGCAGAAAAGTAATACAAGCTGAAGCAATTCAGTCATTCTACCTCATGTCCTAATCTCATTGAACTTTTACATTTGTGTGATTATACAGTTTATTTTACAGTGTTCATCCTGAGCTTTCTACTCAGGTTCCGGGATGCCCGGGGTCTCCAGTTTTTGCTCAGTACTCAGACAGACGAGCTGATGAAATCCCAGAAGACTGTTCAGGATGCTGTCAAAAAGCTTGAAGCTCCACCATCTCAGGAAGTCATCGAAGAGGCAACTGCTTGTCACCTGAGACCAGTGCGTCTTCCACTCAACAAGTAAGAACCCGTTATTTGAGATGCTTTCACTTAGAGGCTGCACCCATGAGCTTGGTTTATATATCACTGCATTTCATAGTTAGCTGTATATAAAGACTTTGGCCTAGTAAAATATGCATTCCTCAAAGTTTGGTATATCTATTTAGCTTGGTTCATTTCTGTTTCTTACTCCAGCTGTGTGTTTTGCAAAGCTGATGAGCTCTTCACAGATTATGAGTCAAAACTGTTCTCTCATACGTAAGTAGAAAACACTGCTCTTCTGAGCCTTTTAAAATAAACTTGCACAGACACATCAGATGTATTCAAGCATTAACAAAAAAGCAACCGTTTTTAAAGACTTTTGTCTTGTCTGCACCAGAGTTAAAGGTCAGACTGCCATCTTTGAGGAGATGATCGAAGACGAGGATGGCCTGCTGGACGACAGGCTGCCCACCACAAGCCGTGGCCTGTGGGCCGCCAGTGAGACGGAGCGCACCCTCAAAGCCATCCTGTCCTTCGCCAAGATACGTCGCATCGAACCCCAGCTCATCGAGGAAGGCAACGCTTTCATGGAGCTCTTCGAGGCCTGGAAAAAAGAGTATAAGGTCTGTGAACTTACCTGAGCTCACCTGAGCACAGGTGTGTCGTTTAATATGGCTCCCTGTGACTTAAATATGCAGTCAAGCTTTCCCCCCACACAGGTCATTATGGGTCATTAAGGGTCATCGTGAGTGATTAAGCTCATTAGGAGCACTGTAATCAAGGGTTCATCGCCTGCAGTAGACAATGTGATGCCTGCAAAATTAAAGCTGGCCCAGGCCCATTGAATTCCATTGTCTTGATTGTCCACTGATCTTAGCCTTCAGCTAACTGTGTTTTGCAAAGTCATTGTGGACCAGCAGTTGCCTGTACTGACCCCTGCTGGTGTGTCTCAGGTGTTACATGAGTACTGGATGACCCTACGGAACCGCGTGTCTGCTATAGACGAGCTGGGCATGGCCACTGAGCGCCTGCGCGTGCGCCTGCCTGACGAGCCACGACCCAAAGTCCTGCACATCATAGAGCCACACGAGGTGGGCAGCAGTGCGTGGGCACGGCCACAGCCCAGCAGCACCCACCCGAGACAGAGCTAGCCGGCTGCTAACACCTCCTCTGTGTGTGTGTGTGTGTGTGTGTTGTGTTTGTCCACCTGTGTCCGTGGGTCCAGGTGGAGCAGAACAGAGTCAAGCTGTTGAATGACAAGGCTGTGGCTAAATCACAGTTGCAGAAGAAACTGGGGCAATTTCTCTATCTCACCAATCTGGAGAAGGTAAGAGCTGAACAGGCCTTGTATGTTCTAAGCTTGTGAAACTTATACAACACAGCAAAGTACTTGAGTTCTGTCGGATTCAATGGTGAGACATGCAGCCTATCAGCATTCTCTGAGATGGCAAAGTGCCACAAAAGTTCACCTTCCACTTTTGTGCCAAACCATGTGACCAGCCGAGTTGGCAGAGTTGACATACCGTCATGTATATCCACCTATTCCAGTACTACAACACTGAGAGTTGCATTCAGACTATTTTTAAGGTACATATTCAGTTTCCTCCTTACTGTACTGTTCTCTCCACTGCATGGTTGTTCCAGTCTCAGGATAAATCCACAGGAGGTCTGAATCCAGAACCGTGTCCCATCTGTGCCCGACCTCTGGGCCAGGAGGTGAGGAGGCATTTTAAACATACACACTCTGCATGCAAAGATCGAACATGTGACCTAACACATGCATGAAGGTTTGAACAGTAGACTACACTGTATAATGGCACTTTATCAGGAGAGCAGTGTTGGGACGGTTGGCGTGTCTGCACCACACTGGCTGACTGTGTGTTTTGTGTTTGGCAGTGGGCGGTGCTCACCTGTGGACACTGTTTCTGTAACGAGTGCATCTCCATCATTGTGGAGCAGTACAGCATCGGCAACCGAAAGCGTGCGATAAAGTGTGCCATCTGCAGACAGACCACCTCCCACACTGAAATCTCCTACGTCTTCACCACGCAGGCGGCAGACCACGACCAGGAGATCCCTGTCAAAGTCAGTGTGTGTGTGTGTGTGTGTGTGTGTGTGTGTGTGTGTGTGTGTGTGTGTGTGTGTGTGTGTGTGTGTGTGTGTGTGTGTGTGTGTGAGATGTCATTTTAAAATTTAGTTTTCAGAATATTTTTTTTACCATGTGCATTACACATATCAAGGGATTTGTCTAGGTGAGCATACCGATGCACTGGACTACCAACAGTAAAAAGCACAGAATACAGAAGCGAAAAATATCTGAAACCAAAATTTACTCTAGTTCAGGTGCCAGATCAGGCTCTTGATCATTCTCTAGATCAGGCTCTAGATCAGATTCTAGATCTGGCTCTAGATCAGGTCTTTCTTCACCTTCTGGCCTCAGAGGTGTCTGCTGACATCATGCTCGCTGATGGTGAGATTCAGGAGTTGCAAAGGTGGGGTAATTAAATGTTGTAAATAAATAAATGTTATTCAGGTGACTAGATGACATTGCATGGCTTCAATGGACCACATCTTCACTGTTGTAATAGGCTTGTTGGATTTGTGTCTCAAGGTTAAGCTATGTGAAGACACTCATTGTGAGGATTCCCACAATTTCAGATGGTTTAGGAATGATCGGGGAAAAAATGGTTCATTGTCTTTAATTGGATCCTAGTTGGATCCTAGTAGTCAAATTTGATTCACTCTTGATGACTTTAAGAAGCAGAAACACAACCAGTATGAGTGCCACACCAAGGCAGCCATGTTGCACCTTGTGTTGAAGCATGTTGAGTGGTTTTTCTGGAACATTGTGCCCCACAGGGAAGCCACTCCACTAAAGTAGAGGCTGTGGTTCGAGCTCTCAAGAAAATTCAGATCACTGACCCAGGAGCAAAATCCCTCGTATTCTCTACGGTAAAACGTGTTTACAGAGTTTTTGGAGTATATTTATAAAATGACAATTAAAAAAGTATGGGACATGCAGAATCTAGAATTATATGTATTGCATGAAAAATATGGTCAGCACTTTTTTTATTGCTCTCACAGAAAAAACACAAATACTTTTTGGCACACAGTATTATTGCATATACTTGGATTTCATTTCAAATTCATCAAATTAAATGACCAGAATTTGTTTTCTTATTGGTTTTTTTTTCAAATAAAAATTAATTTAAATGTTTATATGCTCCGCTTTGATATTATAAGAAGATGGCTGTAGACTGAAATGTGTTTGTGCTTCTTCTGTGAGACCAATATATAATAAGCACTTATTTGAGTGCTTTGCATATTTTTCATGTAATGCATATTTATAAGACTGCAGGAGGAAATGACTGTGTTGACACAATTTTCTAAATCTCGCAGTGGCAAGGAGTGCTGGACATCATTGCCAAAGCACTTTTTGACAACAACATGGAGTTCTCGCAGATCAATGGAATTCATAAGTTTCAGGTTTATGCTTACACAAGACTATTATATTCATTTCTGTGGTCTCTGTTTGGCTATGGATATGACCATATTTTTGTGTCTTCATATGCACATAATGAAATTTAATTTCTTAAACCAAGTCCACAGCAACAGTCCCCACTTGATAATACCTTTGCAATTTCCTTTTCAGGAGAACTTGAGCTCTTTCAAATACGAGGAGAAGATCAACATTCTGCTGCTGCCTTTACACACTGGCTCAAACGGTCTTAACATCATCGAGGCCACACATGTGCTGCTGGTGGAGCCCATCCTGAATCCCGCCCACGAGCTGCAGGCCATCGGCAGAGTGCACCGCATCGGGCAGACCAAGTGAGGCGCCGCCCGCCCACCACGCCATGTTCTCCGAGGACGAACCGATCACGTCTCATCCCTTGTCTTTCTTCTTCTTAGGCCCACTTTCGTGCACCGGTTCCTGATTAAGTCCACTATTGAGGAGCGCATGCAGGCCATGCTAAAAACAGCAGAGAAAAGGTGAGTGTGTGCTACCACTGCTGTGAGGGGGATCGTTTTCACAACGTGCCTCTCAATATAGCCATGGTTTGCTGTAAGCGTGTACAAACCCTCCATCCCTGGTGCTTTCTGCCCACCTCCAGTCATGGGACCACAGCCATGAAGCACTCTGAGGCCTCTGTGTTCACCGTGGCCGACCTGGCTGAGCTGTTCACGGAGGACAGTGATGCGCTTGAGTGACACTCTGATCCCAGTCACATAGTTTTCCTGGTGAACATTAGTGCCAGCAAGGAGGAGTGAAGACGACGGTTCTGCTCCAACCAGTACCTACGACTCCCTAATATTATCGGTTACACACACACATTTCATATGCAGTTGCAGTGGTGTAGTTGATTCACTATATTTATTTTATTGATGTTATGCATATAGAGAAAGTTAGTCATAAAATGGAACCTTGATGAGTTTTGGCTATTGGACAAGAGGCAAACTACATAAAACCATAATATATTGAAATCAAGAACATTAAGGTACTGGAAACCTTTAAAATATTTTAATTATTCTGAAAACACTGTTATTTATTGCATCTGCCTAAATTTTCAAATGGCATCAGCTGTACCACCAAGGTCTGATATTTAGGAATATAAATCAACACAGACTGGTAGAGATAATCTACCCTGTTGATTGTGAATTCCATGTTCAGTCACATTCCATTATGATATTATTCCAAACTGGTGAGATCTATTTATTCACCATTATTGCAGAACCCAAACCAGGTTAATGAACTTTCGATGTATTCTCCTGTTTAATGTTATCAACATTTTAATAATGATTTTTCACTTTTCTGCATTGTATTAAAAAGTCTCGAGGCTTGATACTTCACAGCAGTTTGTATGAGTGACCAGATTTTGCTTGTAAGTTGTCTAAATTCTCATAAATTAATAATGGTGAAGATAAACACATGGGAGAGGCCTGCAAAAATATAAGAAAAAAATATAAAAAATTGTTTAAAAAATAACCAATTAGTTTTTATTTGTAGCAAATATCTCATTTGTTCATAAATTGTCTTTCTGCTAAATAAAAAGTAATGTATATTGATGTAAAGGTGTTAAAATGTAAATGTTTAATAAGAAAACCCCTGGTCTTACTCATCTTAACCTTTCCTGAGACTCCTTCTCCTTCTAGTCCTCCTTCATTCAAAAATAAGTTGTGGTGAATAGCCCATGCAAAAGTTTTAGCTATTTGCAAGACAAAAGACATTAATCAATGTCTGTAAAACTTTACCCATAAATATAGTTGGTTTAAAAGGTAAATTAAAGTATTGGTTCTGTTGGGTTAATTTTAAACAGTTATGTATAATATGAGAATTATTTTAACTTATGTGAACTTCTAAATAATAATGCTGGGTTTTTGGGTTTAAATGGTATGAACTGGGCAGGGTCCCAGATTTCTGGCAATTTTCGATTGAATAAATTGTTTGTATTTAAAATTTCCAAAATGTAGAAATGCTGAAAAGACATGCCAGCATTTATTTACAAAGTGCATTCTCACTGCAAGTGTAACCTGCATTTCAGTGCTTGAAAGTACTACCACCATTTATATACACTTAAGCAAGACCAAAGTGATTAAAAGTATGTACAAAATTAAGCTTCTTGCTCTGAGGTCTGAGCAATACAGATTTGTTACACAATATAATGGAATGATGTCATGCACAAGGCTCGACACGTCTGATGTAGTTTCTGGTTGGCCTCTGTTTGTTTTCACTTTAACTAGATTACTGGCATCTCCACGCTCTCTCTGTCCACAAAAATTTACGGTCAGCTCCTCACCCACTGTGGCAGAGAACCACCCTTAACTCAATGGCCCAAACCTTCTTTATATGCAAGTGTCTGGGGTTCCCGCAACAGTAAAGCTACCCATAGTTCCTTATTTAAAAACATACAGACAAAAGAGTCTGACAAAATAGTGTACCACCCTGCAACTCTCCACACCCTTTACATGATGAACAAACTCCTTATTGGACAGTACATTTGAATGTCGTTGTAAGGTGTCCGCTAAGTGGGCTGTCAGCAGTATTTTCACTCTTATTACCCCAAATCTACTTGGTCTGTGTTACCTTGGACTCCCCCCAGTTTGCCCTATTCATGTGAGGAATCTCATTGTTGGTGCAGGCATCATTCACGCTGGTGTTTTAAGTCTGGAGGGAGGCTCCTACTTTATTACAGCCGGGTTTGGAGAGGTAGGGCGAGAGCTACTACGACGTCCACGGCTGGCAGCCAGTCGGCGTGAATAGTAGAAAAGACAAGATTTTAGGTTGAGAAATGGCCAAAGAGGAACTGAGGGGCAAAGCTTGGGCTGCACGGCAGCCGGGGCGAGCGAAGCCCGCGAAGACGACACCTGCTGCGCTGGCCCTGGCGTGGTGCCTCCTCACGCCCTGGACACTCACCTCAGCTGCACATATAGAAGAGCAGGGTGAGTCTGCTTTCTGTCAGCTACATCCAAGTCCCTTAGGGGCTCATAATAGCCTGCATCCTTTTTACAAATGAATAGTCCTCTAAGCTTGTTAATGTACAGTATGTGTATTGATCTGTGCAGATATCTGGAGATTTGGATTTTGTTTATTAGTACATCATTGTTTCTTCCCTAGTGTTTCCATACATTAACTCTAGAATTCTGGTCATTTAACAATGATACAGATGTTTGGTAATGCCTGGATGCATCTGTGTACTAATAAACATTTTTGACCCTTGGGCACCAATACTGACTAATACTGACAGATGACAAGAAATCTTTAAATATATTTTTTGAGAGCGATGTAATTGTTTACAACTGTAATGCAACACCAAAGGGAAAGTTATCAATGATGAGCATATTTATGTTTTCCAGTACTGAATGGCACTATTATGTGTTGTATTGACAAAGTGGATTGAATTGTCTTGAAACTTGCAAACACATGCAACCCTTTCCTGTTTTCCTACAGAGCTAAATGAAGCTGTTGTTTGTAATAATGACCAGATGCAAGTTCTCATTCCCCGTACCTTCTTTCTCAACAAGGAACCTCCAGTTTATGTGCGTTTGTGCAAATAAGCTATTTTTGTAATGCATGAATAGCTTATCCCTACTCATTCTCTGTTCCGTCTTTGCACTCTTTCAGGAGGGAAGTGGGTTTTTGGTGAACCACTAATCTTTTTTCCTCAGATTTGGGATCTGCACCTAAATGACCCTGAGTGTCGTGGGATTGAGGTTGGAAATGACTTTGTCTTCACCATCAAGACTAATCTTACAGACTGTGGCACCATCATGGTAAGTGAGTAATAGTCATTTTATGCAACCAATATGCACTTAATCCAAATGAAACACATATTGTTTATAATTGAAGGAAATAATTCATAGGAAACGGTTTAAGGAACCTGCATATGACGTTTTTTTTATTTAGAAGATTATCAGCATTGGTATAATTTCTAGACATGTTAAGGCTCATTACAGACTTGGTCACAGTCTTTGAGTTTACAAAGCTGGTTTTATTTCCTTTGTTGATTAAAATGCTTTTAACACATTCATTTCCAAAGATTACCTTGAATGATTTTTTTTTTTGATAAATAATACTACAAAATAATAATAATAACACTTCTGGCTAAACTAAACTGAAGCAAGACATGGATAAAATACCAACTAATGATTATATATATCACAGACATTATTCTGGGGGGATTCATACTGCTTTGGGAGATTATGCAGAAAGGGAATGAGCAAGTTGTGCCTCTTTCTCTCCAAACTGGAGGGCTAGTGTGTTTCAGAGCTGCAGGGGATGACCGGCAGCCACAGTGCTTTAAATTACCTTGATTTACATGGAAATGATGACTGTGTTTTCACCAGTGGTGAATAGGCTAACCATAACTCAGTGTCACACTTTGTAGTCCCTCTTTTCTTCAGCTCTGCAGCCGATCTCATACAGTTGTAGCATTGCCTTGAGGACAGGTTTCATTCTGGCAGGGTATAAATCTGTACTTGAGACCATGAGTATCACTGAGAGGGTCACTCAGAATGCACAGAGGCATTTCTTGTAAAGCCAGCAAAAGGTTAACACAGCTTTGTGGGTATAAACACGCCCCTTGTACCCCCTCTAATGCTTTTAGGAGGTTTTTTTAATACTGGTTTGTTGATACTGGTAGTATTACTTTGCTTAATGAATTCAGATTTACTGAGATCAGTTAATGTCATGACAATTTGCATTCAAAAGCATATATGAAAACAATTAGAAATTTGCTGATTAGAAATTTGCTGATTCATAATGTTGAATAAAGAATACTCTTTTCATTTAGTAATGAGACCTTTGAACTAAAGACCCATTATTTAGATATTAGTACAGCTACTGCTTGCTTTAAACTAAAAGAGATTTCAACACTCAAAACATGGTCCTGCTGTGCTGACCACACACGGGCCCTTTAAACATGAGCGTAGAGGAAAGGATCGCCTGTTGTTATGGTGAGGGGATAGTTTACTGACATGCAATAAAGCTTTCCGGATGGGGCGGAGGGCAGTTTGTGCTTTTCAGCAGCATAAAGGCTATTTCCTCGCGAGCAATTCTATTGCCTTTTGTCCTCTTTCATTTGTTGCCTGAAGAATCATTCACAATTTTGCTGCAATTAAAAAATGGCAACATATCTTCAAAACTGAGAAGAAATTGTTTTTTTTTTTTTCTTCAGGCATCTGATGACACTTACATCATGTTCACCAACACTATCCACAATAATGAAACAGACGTCATCACAAGAAGCTATGTAAACATTACATTCGGATGTCGTTATCCCGTGAACTACATGGTCCAGCAACCTAATGGAGAAAATATGATCAGAGTGGACGTCAGGTGAGATTCTGCACTCTGTTGTACAAATTCATTAAGGACTCAGTCCAATGCATCTACCTTTTCAGTATAAAGCACATTGTGTCCAGACTAAAGCACCTATATAATAATGGGTTTAATTATTCCTATTTGTCAAGGCCTAAATAGCACTGAGCCTCACACTAATTATTTGTTTTCCTGATCAACAAAAGATGTAACCAATGGTAACTGAAGTGCACCCTGGGCTTTATCTGAAGTGTCTGCTACATATTCATTGAGAGTGCCCTTCATTCTCCTCCAGAAGGTCTTTAAACCTTGTCTGCTGCCCTGCAGGACAATCACCCTGAACACAGAAGAAGGCAATTTCTCTGTGGCGATGCTGCTGTACAAAGATGAGGACTTTGAGGACAAATGGACCACTGTTCCCTCGCTGATGCTTGAAGACAATGTCTATGTGAAAGTTTACATGGTGTGTAAGCAGACAGATTCAACAGCGTATGAGAAATGGCGAGACCTGTTTTTCAGGTCTTAAGAAAGACGGATGCGGCCTGTAGGCGATGGCGGCTGGGACCCACTTTAACCTTGTTTCGCTTCCTATATGCCTGGGCTGTGAGTAATGAATCAGATGGCCTTTTTCTACATGGGTCTTCTGTATAGGTAGTCCAACACTGAGGTTCAGAGAGGAAAGTGAGAAATAGCTTGCAGTCCTTTTATGAGAGGCTGCTATCAATGTTAGACGCCTGTCTTCAACCAAGAACTTGTGTTATAAGGCTGCTCTCACCTATATACAAACCTATAGCCCTTTCATAAGAATCTAATGTTATTTTAAATAAAAATAGCTCTAAATACATTAAAAAATGTAAAATGTAATTAAAAACATTTATTGAAGATTAGATTAATTAACCCAGTAAGTGATGGTTTCTCTGTCACATGTTCTACAGGCAAATCTACAATTCAGTTGTTGTTTATCAGATTGTTGCCACACACCCTTGTTTACTTTCAACCTTCTTGCACCATTGTGTGTGCACATGCCGGTCAGTGACTGGGCTGTCTGGACTCTCCTCATGCAGACGCCAGCAAACCTTATGCTCCGAGTGGAGAGGTGCTGGGCCACACCCAACAATGATCCCTACAGCAACATCCAATACACCTTCATCCACGACAGGTTTGTGCATGTACATATTCAGCTCTTGATGATTAATAATGAAGATATTTTATTCATAAATGTAAATGCAACTGAAAGCCCTATTTGGGAAATGTTGTGAGTGGACAATGGCAGTTAAAATGCATCACATCCTTTGTGCAGGGATGAAAATCTGAAACTCAGAAATAGTCCTAAAGCGGTTGTGGCAATCTTTGGGAATTTCCTGATTGTAGTGGTATAGTCTTGTTTACAATTTTATGCCCCACATCTGTAAAAAGATATATTAATTAATATGAATTACTAATATTTAATTGTTACATTTTTTTATTCATTAATTAATATTTTGTAATGGTTGTCACCTGCACTGTGAAAAGGATGTTATTGAGACACACTTAGACAGTTGCCAGGGGAGCTGTTGGCAAAACAGCTTATACGTGCTGTGTTCATGTGACCCCAGTCTTAGACAGTATGCGTTTCACCATAACACCTGTGCCTGCCCATTAACACAGGATGTCTTTGTACATATTTATTTTTGACTGTGTTTTATAGCGAAATACACAGCATGTATAAATTAATTACTTTACCACATCTAAGTGAGAAGCAAAACCACCAGTGTTACTGTATAAAGTTTTGTTTTTGTTTTGCTTTTTTGGCCATGAGGAATCAGAGGGATGGATGAAATACCAGATCATGTGAATCTTGTACACTATATAGCATTTTGAAGAGTTCTGAGGTTCACCACAGACTCCTATTATTATTGCTGTTGTTATATTACAACATATTATCAGTAAACACAAACTTTGTAAGTAAACATACAATTAAATATATTGTATAAATTGTTATATTTAAACATTTTGCCCACTTCTACATACTTCTTCATTCTTAAATCTAATATTTGTTGCCATAGATGAATAAATAATTACAACAGATGAATATAAATAGAATCTAAATAATTTATAAGGGACTGTCCTCCCTTCTCAGTTGTCCCGTGTTGGCAAACGACCAGACGCTGGATGTGATGAAGAACGGGCGTGGTCCAGAGGCTCTGTTCAGGATCCAGATGTTTAAGTTTGTGGGCAGCTCCTATACAGATGTGTTCCTCCACTGCAATGTGCAGATCTGCCACAGCAATGCAGGAGCATGCCAGCCTGTGAGATCCCCTTTCTCTCTTGATGGCTCCCTTACTGATACATTCTTTTACTGACACATGTTCCTTCATCACACTAACAATTGGATAAGAAAAAAAAACTCACTGTAAAATTATTTGTAAGTTCTATATTTTTGATGATTCAATTATTTTTTATAATTAAAATTATTTTATTGTTTTCCCTATTAATGTTGTTAAGTATACAGTAGTTATTAAGTCATTTCGGTTTTGTTCCTAGATATTTTGGCCACATAAATCTTTCTCTTTTTTGTTGTGCACCACTTATTTTGGGACACTACCCTTTCAAATAAAATGACAGAACTGCTCCAGTGATGATGTGTCAGGGCGGATACGCAGGGAGGTCACTCTGTCCCACACAGTATCCTATGGACCAATAAGACGACTCCAGGTCGAATCTAACCCAAGTACGTTTCATATGTGGTTAAGTATATGCTGTACATAATTTTTAATATACAGTATGTCTCAAGATTGTCAACCTCTACTAGGTAAATACTTTGTTTATATCAGATGTCAAACATGTGACATGTTTGATGTCCCAATGCACATCTCCCCTCCAGATGCAGGTATGCCTCCAGTTGAAACCTTTGTGCTGGGAGGTCTGCTGATGGTTCTGCTCATCATTACTGGTGTGTTTGGGAGACTGTGGCTCCACAGCAGAAGATCCTATCCCACTCAAGAAGCCCAGCTCACCCTGTCCAATATCCACAACATCGCAGAGGTCGCCACCTAGACAGCCTCGCACATAGAAATGCCTCTCACATGCACACACAGAGAAACACACACACACACACAAAAATAAAATATGTATTCTCATTCTGTACAGAGAATTTCTGATATGGTATAGTATGTTGTTTTAAAAGAAGTAGATATAATAGTATCAAGTCATTCTGATAAACAAGTTTGTTTTAAATGTGTGCATATTGGTTTCTATGATTGCAACTAAGTACATGGCTAAGAGAAAATGAGAAATGTTTAAAAATAAAATACATTTCATGACTCTGTTTGTTTATTTAGGTAGATAGTAGCTAACAGCCTGCAATTAAGATATGCAACTAGTAAAACCTAGAGTAAACCTACTCTTAATACTATGATTGCCTTAATGTTATGAGTTGCTCGCTGTGTTTGTTTTGTACATGGCATTCCCATAAACAACTCTCCGCCCCTTTTATGCAGAAGTGTTAAAGCAGCGTGCCATGTCTCAGTCACCATAAACAAACACGAGAGGAGCGTAGCACCTGATTACATGAAGGTGAACATAGTGTGGTAAACATTGAATAAGCTGTAATCTTGACTTTTATGTAATAGAAACACCTGTATTCAGCGCTCTATTACACTGGCGTGGTAAGTTAACTTATTTTTCTTAACTAACTAACTACCTACCTGTGCTGTTATTTTTATTCTCAACATGGTCAGAAAAGCACAACATAACTATGCTAGCTTAGCAGTAAGGTAGCTAGCTAGCAAGTGCTTAGAAACTACCAGACTCTCTTTGGTAGCTAGTTAGCCGGGCTAGTTAGCCGGGCTAACTAGCTATGCGGCGTTAGCTACGCGACGAACAACCTAGCTAACAAAGTGGTACAAATGCGAGCCTGAACACGTTTTGCTGCTAAATTTAGGTTTGCGGTCTTTCTTAGCTAGCGGCTTGGCTAACCAGGTCCGTTCAATAAGTACCAGGAATAGCAATAATGTTTTTACTACCATCCCTAATTGCTGTGGGCAACTACCATATGTGTGCAACGAACTTGAACGGCGGCGTATTTGGCCACCCAGTTAAATATAGCTAACTGCGGCTGTATGCTGAGAGAAAGTTGTATGCTAACAGGTTTTGATTGAAGAAGCTAACGGGCTACTGCGTACGTTAGCCGGCAGGCTAGACCTCGAAACTGCTTAGTCAGCCAGTGACTTGTCTAACTAGCTCTACCACAAAATACTCATATTCATTTTTATCTAGCTAGGTGCCGTGTAATAGTGTCGAGCAACGCCTGTCAATCACCAAAAAAACGTGACGGGTCAGCTGCCGGCAGAACTTGGCTTTATTAACGTTTTCTGAGGCGCCGTCAGGTCGCTGTAAAACTGCGGTTTTTTGACCCGCGAATGTCGCAACGCCACCGTCACGTGCGCACGCGCGCGCGCGAGCTCGTTCCAGCTGTGGGGATCATAAATAGCCCCAACAAAGCCGAGAACCCAGTACCGCGAACCACGAGGTCCGGTCACCCGGTTGGACTGAAACTCAAGGAGCAAAACAAAACGCTCGAGTGTATTTTGTTTCAAGGTTATTCAGCATAATCTTGTTTTGTCAGACACGGGATGTTGTGGTTTACATTATCGTATTTAATAAAGGGAGGAAGAGGCTGTTAAGGGTGGTGGGAGGTTTTATTGAGATCTTCTTAATTGATCTCGTTCAGTAAAATAAACTCATTGAAGAAATCGTGTGATCATGATGATGCAACTTAAGGTGTTATGAAATGATCTGTAGTAGCAGGAAGAGTCAGTAAACATAGCCCCCTACTATGAAATTGCAACACTGGCTTAGTTACACCACATTATTAAATATCAGAAGGAACTTTATATCAGTTACTGATTTACCACTGAAATTCTGCTGCATGTTTAAGTATTGCCTCAATGACCTCTGCTCTATTTTCAGCACAAGTTGAGATTGTTCATTGAATGAAAAAGGCAGAGACTCACTTTTTCCTCATTTTCCTTCCTTTGTAGGCATATCTGTGGCACCAGCCCAAAGTAAATATCTGGGATGGAGGAACTACACAGCCATTGCCAGCACTGTGTGAGCAGAAGGTGTATGGTAAGGCCAAGGACTGGTGTCTCATGCGACCTCATGAACTGTCCTCTTGTGTGTGGGGCAGTTTTCCACTCCTGTAAAGTGTCTGAACACCGTTTGCTGTGTCCATATGAACGAGTGCCTTGCCTGAATCATGTTTTTGGATGCCCCTTTTCGATTGCGAGATGTAAGATGGCACAGCACCTGGGGATATGCCCAGCCAGTGTCGTGTGCTGCACCATGGAGTGGAACCGATGGCCAGTGAGCTACGCTGATCGCAAGTCTTATGAGAACTTGAGCAAGGAGGTCCATGATGTAGAACAGTTAGATATGGCATTGGCCCTACAAGATCAGCGCATGCTGCTTGAATCGCTCAAAGTAACTACCACTGTGACAAAAACTGGAGATGAGCAAAATGAAAAGATTACCGATGGCATGCCAGAAGCGGAAATGACGAACAGACTGATTGAAATGGGTGGGGAGTCATACAGTGAGCTTTATAAGGCTTCAGTAGAGACCAGCAGAAGCTTAGCAGCAGCACTGGACATTCTCAGCAGTGCTAACAAAGGTATTGATCTGATCATGGAGAACCTTGGTGGTGTGAAGGTTGATAAAAATGGTGGAGATTGTTGTTCAAATGAATGTAAGAATGCAGCAATAAGTCAAAGTGACACAGACTCTGAGTGTGAGCTGGGAGCTGTGGGTGGAGCAGACTGTGCTTTTCCAGCAGACTTTGAAGAGGAAAATGAGTGCATGGAGCAAAATGGACTCATTCTGTCTTCAGATGGAGAGGAGGAAATGAGCGATGCAATGAAGCCTGATGGACAACTCTTTCGTAATGGATTTAAAGCCATAGAGGAGAACCTCAATCCAGTCAGACTCGAAATGCATGTGGACAGAGCCAGTGACTCCTCAGACCGTATGCCAGCGATTCCACACCATTCCGTGCCTGTTGTAGCACAGGAGCCAGAAATGGCCCTCCCACCCCAGTTAGCCATGCCCCTCCCGATCCCTCTGCCTGATTTGGTACAGAACAATGTTTTGCAACAACTTCCTGTCGAAATTGAGGACCGGTGGTTGGAACGCAAGTTGCATCATCTCCAGGTGCTCAAGGGAATGAAAGTGTTTACGGTTAACGGGCGGAAGACTCTGCTGTCCAACCCTTACACGTTCCGGGCTAAGATGGAGGACAAGGCGGTGGACACCTCTGACCTTGAGGTCACAGACGATCCGATAGGCCTCCACGGCATCGACCTCATCACAGCCGCTCTGCTCTTCTGCCTCGGGGACTCGCCAGGGGGCAGGGGCATTTCAGACAGCCGCTTTGTGGACGGTTATCGCATCGACTTCGGCACGCAGACGTTTTCCTTTCCGTCTGCGATACTTGCCACCCGCACCATGGTGGGCGACATTGCCTCGGCGTCCGCGTGCGACCACGCCAGTCCTCAGCTGTCCAACCCCAGCCCCTTCCACACCCTCCGACTGGACCTGGTGCTGGAGTGCGTGGCCCGCTACCAGACCAAGCAGCGCTCCATGTTCACGTTTGTTTGTGGGCAGCTGTTTCGCAGGGACGAGTTCTCCTCTCATTTTAAGAACGTTCACGGGGACATACACGCCGGGCTTAACGGTTGGATGGAGCAAAGGTGTCCTCTTGCATTCTATGGCTGCACCTATTCACAGAGAAGGTTCTGCCCCTCGGTGCAGGGCTCCAGAATCATCCACGACAGCTACCTGGGCTCATTCGGGGTGCAGTCCGACTTGGCTGCATGTCCAGGTGAGCACCTTTCTCGGAGAACCTGTCAGTATGGCTCCCACTGTGATCACCTTAGCAGTTTACCCTTTGAGCTATTGCAGCATGTGGCCAGCTTCCTGGATTCCTTTAGTCTGTGCCAGCTGTCTCGAGTGTCTCGCACCATGAGGGATGTTTGTGCTAGTCTGCTGCAGTCCCGTGGGATGGTGGTCCTGCTCTGGGCTAAGACCAGATCCAGTGATGGATCCTCATCTTGGCACATTCAAGACAAGGCGAGTAATGCCTGTGGCACAAAATAACACAACAGTATCGTAGACAGAAATATGCAAATACACATAGCTGCATTTCTGCGTTGTCCGTGTATAAATGCGTGTTCCTCTGTCTGGTTTTCAGGTGTGGAGGTTCAGCACTGCCTTTGGAACAGTGAACGAGTGGAAGTTTGCCGACATTTCCAGCATGGCCGACCACCTGAAGGAGTGCCGCTTCAACACGGTGGCCCGTCGCGAGGAGGCCGTCCCTTTGCCTTGTATGTGTTACGCAAGAGAGCTTACGAGAGAGGGCCGCTCCCTGCGCGCACTGCTGCAGCCTGTGCTATAGGCCGAGCTCAGGCGTAAAGAAACGCGCTGCCCTAACTGCTTCTGTGCTGACACGTGCGATGTGATGATTAACGTCCTTTTGGGGTTATTATCCCCCCCCCCCCCCCCCCCATTTGTTTTGTTTTTATTGTTTTACTACTGGGCAGTTAGAAATACAGCCTTAATATAACGATACACGTGACCTGTTTGCATGTTTTTTCCCCTAATAAAACATGCCGAGTTTGTTTTTATAAATATTATTTTATATTATTTTGCACAGATATAATGTCTTGATGAAGTGTCATTACTTTGAGGCATGTTCTCCTTAAGTCAGAAATATACTGTATAGTCAAATGGTGATGACCAAACATGAGGCACTTTGCATGTAATTCTCAGATGAATGTCAAATTTAAATCTCCATTTGACAGATTTCTGACTCTTATTTTGTGAGATTGCAGTTGTTCATAATGATGTGCAGTTTCATCGGTTAAACAGATGGTTTGCATTTTTGTAGCACTTTGAACAGTTGAAGTTTACTTTTTGCAGCTGATGAGTGCTTCTTTTAAAGCTGAAACATCTTCATCTGACTCTACAGTAATGTTTTATTATTGTTTTTAAATCAGCACTAATTATCCTACTCCTCTCTTTTAAAGTTGTAGTTTAGCTTTCTTATATGTATTTCAATGTTTTTATGTATTTTAAAATACTTTGCTGTTTCAGAAATCCACATCTATACTAGCTGATTTGTCTTGATGTCTTCAGCCATTAATGAAAGCCTGCTGGGCAGGTCTAGCACTCCTAGTGTTCAGCTATCAGAAAATGGCTAATTTGATGGACATTTCAGTTCATACAATTTTCTGCAGCTGTGCTCAACACATTTCCAAGTGTGTCTCTTGTGCCTCTCAGGGTTCTAAAGATGAAAGATTGGACACTGCTGTCTACAGAATGAAACTTGATGTGAACTCATCGTTGTACTTGAGTAGTTAAGATGTCGATGTCAGAGACGAGAAGAGGATTACAGCTGCTGAAACCCTCAGTACTGTTGCAACTGTCATTGTTGACAACTGCTGTTTTTGATGTTTTGATATAAGAAACGGTCTGAAATGTTTATTTTTATTCTGGGAAAGCTTGTTTCATCTGCCTAAGGCAGATGAAAAGTATTCTAGAAAAGTATAAAGCATCTGAAAAAATCCTTGAATTAAAGTCTCTATTTATAAATGAATTTATATCTAATGTGCAGAATTCCCATGTAATTTCACATGGAATTGCATGATGCACAATTTTTAATCCTAGTTTGGAAAAACTATTAACTTCTTAAAAGTGGTTGAATTGAATATGAATAGATTTGCACTTTTTCATCTTATGTGATTGTAAAGTTTTGCATATTGATTCATTATTATTTTTTGGTAAAATCAAACTGGTCTTTTTCAGTTTTATACCATAGAGTGAGTTAATATTTAGCATTAACATGTTACCATAAACAGCAGTAAACTGACTGCTGTTGTCTTGCTGGAGACTTTACACAATGGTCTTTTACCCTTAAAGAGTTGTGTGTATTGTGGATTGCATTTTGATAACATTTATTTAATAAATGACGGTGAAATCCAAATGTCCTATATTCAGGTTCCTTGCTGTTTTCAAACAATACAATTTTAGATACAAATGCAGCTAAAAAAAGTATGTATTTAAAATGAATGATGTCATGTATGTCAGAGATACAGAAAATGCATCTTTGCATGTCTTTATATAAGTAACAGCTAAATGTTTCCTGTGGTAAGGTGGTTCAAGTGCATTATATAGAAAGCATAAAATGTGACATTGTGTAAAACAGAGTCACAAGATGCTTGCAGATAATAGTAATGAAAACTTAAGACGGTGGAGCTGGAGGATGATCCAGAATCCACAACATGGATGCAGTCCAAGGTCAGGCACATGAGAGGAGGCAGGAAAGAAAACAGGCAAAGATGATATCCAAAAAACAATCCAGGACACAAGAGTATAAATACACTGAAATTAGAGTCAGGTGTTAGAATTCAGGTGATGATGGATTGAGACTCCCAAGTATCAATGTGGGTGGTGTACTCCTCTGTGGTGGAAGACATGACAACAATGGCAATGCCATGTTTCAAACACTGAGTTTTAAACAGAAGTTCCTCCCTATCCCCATCTCCTGTTCCACCTGATGGCTGGGGGATGAGTTGATCAAATTCAGGTTTCAGTTCAGATTAAAAGACAGTATGTACATGGGTGCTCCAGCACTGGAGATGGATACAGCTTGGTAGAATTTGTGATGCATTTGTCATTTCATCCTCAAGATGGTAGTAGATGTTAGTGATGCATTTATACACATGACTAACTCCAAATCATTCTTATTTGATTTCACTTGGGGCTGTGACCTTTGAAAACTTGTGTTTAGACTCATGCAATAATCAGAAATACGCTGCTCCATATATGCAAAGCAGGGTTTAAGTCAGTTTTAGCAAGAAATTTGTAAAACCAGGTTGACACTTGTGTAAATATCACCCACCCCCATCGAATTGTGAATATATTTATTGCAAAATACTTATATTGAAATGTATTTTAAATCATGTTGCTAACTATTCAAAAATAATCCTCAAGGGGCTGAGTGATCACATATTAAATGGTGTTGACATTAAATATTTTAATAATACTTTGAGTTCTCTTACCTGGCAGATTGCCAAAGAGGCAAAAAAAAAAAGATAAAATAGTCTAATAAATCTTCAGGACAGACCCAGTGGACATGGAATTAATTGTGAGCAATGCTCAGGTGAATCTCAATGAAATTAGTTCATGGAGCCTGGTGTCTCAGAAAGGGTTTCACTCCCTTGTTCCAAAAGCTGAAAAAAACTAAGCTGAAAGAACTTCAAGTTCACCCATGAAGAATCCAGGAACAATCATTAGTCTGGTTTACAGACACTCAGCATGCCTCATCCACATAGATTCTCCTTCATACAGCTGCTTGAGCATTGTGATGACTCCGCAGATGAATCTGAATGTGCTTCCTCCACCCATAAACCTTTTTATGTGAATTTATATCTGATACATTACTGTTTGTCACTTTGAGCATCACTCAAACAAATCAAATGCCCTTAAAATGGTTGTGTCAAGCCTTAACTGTGGTCCTGCCTAACAGCTTTTACAGCTTTTGTGCAAGGGTTTCTTAAATATTGATCTCAGTGTAGCAAACATTAAAAACTGAATTTTCTTGCTCATCCCGCTGATTCTAGTGAAACCTTCTGCAATTTCTAAATGTTTCCTGGTGAACACAAATTTTCTAATGCTTTCACTGTCTTTCTTTTTTATAGGAAATGAAAAGGTACTTCAGGTCAGTATCATATTCACGTTTCTAACAAAATGTCACATCCTGTTCACATTTAAAATTTCACATTTCTTGATTCAGTAGCAACTTACATGGCTGCTGCTAATATGTAACTAACAAAAACTAGTGTAACACACTGAGTAACAATGACGGATGATACACAGATACTGTAGTTACATAAGGCAGAACAAAAATGTATGCAATAGAGTAATTACAGACTTTACTAATAGTAAAGTTACATTGTAACAGTAGCCATTTAAAGTGTTACCTAAAACTTATAGTGTTAGTTAACTTGGATGAGGCCACTTACGGTCATGCCAGACTAAGATGGGTTTTAATACTATTAATTCACTGTTCTATTAATGATGTGAATTTAATAAATAAAGATGTAATCATTAGTTGATCACTGCCATCAGGCAGATGGGAAGACAAACATAAGTTATCACTGTCTCCAGAATAAGCATAAACATACTGACAGAAATAAATGCTGGAGTAATTAATATATTATCAACAGATCTTCAGTTCATGAGTTTGCTGAAAAAACAGTGAAGACAGGAAAGAAAGCTGTGCCTATAAATGAGCTTTTAATCACAAGTCAGCATAACATTTGAGATGTAATCTGAACTGTATCACAAACCTCATATTACTGTACCAAGTTCATTACACACAAGCAATAATTAGCAACCTCTTTCAGAGGGCATACATGTACTATAATAAATTTAAGGTTTCAGCTGTTTTATGAAAATGAGGAGGAAACAGAAACAGAGCAGAGATGGAGTTCTGTTCAATCCAGCAATCCTGCTCGAAACCAAGTCCAGTGTAGTGTTAGAATTCTGGGGTGTATGTCCAGATCTTACATACACTACAAAAAAGCCATGCTATGGAGATTTTAAGCATCTGGTTAAGTCACAGGTCCACAATGGTGTATAAAGAATCGATGCTGTAACAGCATTACTTCTCTCATCTGAATGCATTACAAAAGCCAGACAGAAGTCACAGCCCCTGGCCATAAAAATGTTTTCACTATCAAAGTCTGTTTACATTTAGTTACTATGAAGAACCAAATTGTAGGTAAAAATTGGTAACCACAAAAGTGATTTCAATTAAATATCACTGGATTAAAATAGTAGTATATATGGTATATCAAAATATTTTAATGAAAAGACCTTAAAATCTTAATTTCAAATGTTTGCAAAGCTAATATTTGCTAGCCTGTTGCAGCAATGAATGGTTTCCAAAACCAATATTAAACAATTACAATAATTAAACTGTAAACCATGTACATTTATTCTATTCTGTGTAAACAATTAGTAGGTCAAATGGTTAAATGGTCAAAGCTATGGCCTCAAGAATCCCTGAATAAAATATAATTCCTCTTTCATTTGGGACTGTTTCCAATTCTGAAAATCTGTAGAAACTGTTACTGCTATTTCCTGGAAGAGACTTGAGCAGACTTGCCAGACAACAGCCTTTTCTAATTACCCAGAGTGATCATGACATTTATGTTAAAGGAAAAAGAAGATTTATATATTTTAGGATAAGCTACAACGTATGTACGGTCAGTTAATCAATTCAAATGTATTTTAGCAGTAACATTTCTTTCAGTCTTACTTCATTAATGGGAGTCCTCTCACTCATGTGTCTTATAGTGGTGGGCTAATTCATTCATGAAGAAGGTGACAGAGAGTATCTGTGCATATGGAGACAGCAACGTTCCACCATAGCATGAAAAGGCATGAAGAAGATATGACCTTTAGTCCTGTAAAATAACAGCAAACGATCGTCCTTTTCTTGCAACAACAAAGTTATTTCTTGGTTTGTTTATTAAAAGGTGTTACTGGTCATGTCCATGATGTATACAGGTTTGCAAGTGAGTAGGAGAAATAAGCATTCATATTCATAGATATTTGAGAGATCTTTTAAGTGTTTATAAGAGACTCCAACCCGATGGTGCCATGCATGGTTTAAACTTGTTATTCTCTAGGTCTTTATCAGCTGAACGGTCCTGTCCATAGTGCTACCACCTGTGGGATATTTGTAGGTGATAGACCAAGACAGAAGTGAAACAATCATGAGAAAAAAATTAGAAACATTCCTAAACATGTACTAACTCAACCCCAACAGCCAAGCCACAATAATGTTACCATCATGTTACCAACAGATGGGCTGTAAATGCATACTTGTAGAAAACATCTATAAAATAGGTATAGCTAATACACAGTCTAGAGGCATGCAGGAGAAGGAACTACCTCTACTTTGAGAAATGATGCGTTAATGAAAAGCATGTGCAAAACCTGTGTGTCGTATTTCAAATGTAGTAGGCGCTAGTTTATGCTATGTGATTTGTCCATGGGCTCAGATTATCACATAAAATCCAGATTTTCAGTCCATGCAGAAAATAGTACCTCTAGTAAATAGTACATCTGAGATACCTCTCAGATATGTGATACCTCTGCATATTAAAGGCCTATAGAGAGCTTTTGCAAAACTGAAGTCTAGGAATTAATTCTGATCATGTATGAATTATGTACGTATGATCATTTGTTACTGTTCTGATTCCCAAACCATCTGTCCTACTGTAGTCTCTCTCTCAGTCCCTCTCCCTCTCCCTCTCCCTCTCTCGTATTTGAAAACTATTCTGCATGCTCCCATTATCATTTATAGTCTTTTAAAACCTCATCACATTATTGATTTACATCTCAAAAATCTCTAAGCAGACTTGTTTGCATACTGTCAGCCCAACAAGGGCAGTATCACATAATCTAGCGGGAATAGAACAATAGGAAAAAGATAGGATAATGAATGTGCCTTAGTTTTTGATCTTTAAAAGATGCAATGCATATTTTTTTCCTTCACTTCTGAACACATTATCACCCAGACCCCAATCTTTTCTCGTTAGATTTAGTCCATATATAGTACATCAGCACCTTGTACATTTCGGTGTTAAAGTTTTCTGTCCAAAAATTATAAAATGTCATCATTCTGGCAAGCAAATGTTAAGTGGAAGAGAGCAGTGCAGAGGGAGGAGTCAGGAGGCGGGGCCGGGGTGCCTGTCTGTCTGCCTGTGCCTCAGGCAGGTGGTCCGTGTGAGCTGCTTCCAGCCTGGGGGGTCCAGTGTCTGGTGGCTGCTGGGCTGCAGGGCTGGCGTGGTGCCCTGGGTGGGGAGTCCATGCACATTTCAGTGGGTGTGTCTTCTTCACTGGGCGTGTCTTCTTCACTCCTGTAGACATTTGACCACACGAGAAACAATAAAGTGACGCACTGGTGGTAGTTTGGTCAGACAGCTGAAACTACAGTTGTGATCAAATTTATTCAACCCCCACTGAAATAAAGTGTTTTGGCCAGTTTGACATTGATTTTGATCATTTCAGTCATCTTATTTACAATTATATCAAAGAGGCACTTATAAATTAGACAAACATAACATAATATTTATGATGGAA
Organism: Brachyhypopomus gauderio; assembly: GCF_052324685.1. Lineage (NCBI taxonomy): Eukaryota > Metazoa > Chordata > Actinopteri > Gymnotiformes > Hypopomidae > Brachyhypopomus > Brachyhypopomus gauderio. The sequence goes on along the minus strand of NC_135227.1, from coordinate 7,464,874 downwards.
TAACCACAAATGTCTTTACTGTGCTCACATCATTATCAGTTTTATTCAACCCCCTAGTGACATTATTTTTTAGTACTTAGTACAACATCCTTTTCCAGTTATGACAGCTTTCAAGCGTGAAGCATAGCTTGACACAAGTGTCTTGCAGCGACCTATGGGTATCTTAGCCCATTCTTCATGGGCAAAAGCCTCCAGTTCAGTCACATTCTTAGGCTTGCGCACTGCAACTGCCTTCTTTAGGTCCCACCAGAGGTTCTCAATTGGATTTAAGTCTGGTGATTGCGATGGCCACTCTAGAATGTTCCAGCCTTTCATGTTCAACCATGCTCTAGTGGACTTGGATGTGTGCTTCGGATCATTGTCCTGTTGGAAGGTCCAACGTCTCCCAAGCCGCAGGTTTGTGACTGACTCCATCACATTTTCCTCCAAGATCTCCTGGTACTGAAGGGAATTCATGGTACCCTGCACACGTTGAAGCTTTCCTGTACCATTAGAAGCAAAACAGCCCCAAAGCATAATTGACCCCCCGCCATGCTTCACAGTAGGCAAGGTGTTCTTTTGTTCATAAGCCTGGTTCTTCCTTCTCCAAACATAGCGCTGGTCCATTGTCCCAAACAGTTCTAATTTAGTTTCATCTGACCACAGTACACTGTTCCAAAACCTTTGTGGCTTGTCCACATGACTTTTGGCATACTGCAGTCGACTTTTCTTGTTCTTTGGAGTCAGCCAGGGGGTGCGTCTGGGCGTTCTGGCATGGAGGTCTTCGTTATGCAGTGCGCGCCTTATTGTCTGAGCTGAAACTTCAGTGCCCACATCTGACAGGTCTTTTTTCAGTTCCTTAGCAGTCACGCGGGGATTTTTCTCCACATTACGCTTCAGGTAGCGCACAGCAGTCGCGGTCAGGATCTTCTTTCTGCCACGACCAGGTAACGTTTCCACTGTGCCCTTTAACTTGAACTTGCGAATGATACTTCCGATAGTGTCTCTTGGAATATTTAACAACTTCGCAATCTTTTTATATCCATTGCCATTCTTGTGAAGAGCAATAACCTCTTCTCTTGTCTTCTGGGACCATTCTCTTGCCTTCACCATGCTTGGAAACACACCAGTAGATGTCTAGAAGGAGCTGAGTATCACAGTCCTTTTAAATCTGCCTAATTGGTGCTTATCATGCTTGATTGCTGCTCGTTGACATCCACAGATGTTTTCAATACCTGGAATGAACCTCTGTTCTTAGGAGTGGTAGTCGTAAAGGGGTTGAATAATTGTGTCAATGAAGAAATCACAAAAAGGCCATTTAATACTTTATGACAAAAAAAATTGATGCTATCTTAGTTGCATTTAGTTCTTTAACAAGTCCTTGTAAGATTTCATTATGAACACAATTACAAATGTGCACTGAATTCCATAAAACCCTTCGCAGCATTGGGGGTTGAATAAATTTGATCACAACTGTAAATGGTAGTCTCCAGTTTGCATTCATCTTTAAAAAAAAAATCTAATATATTAGCAACACACCTGTAACTGTAAACTATAAACTACAGACAGCAAGTATCTAAGTGCATGAAATCTTCACACCCTCAAACTTGTATTGTCCCGGCATTAAACAATGCCAGGACGTAGCTATGTGAACATTTGTCTCATTCAAGCTTTTATTTAAACTTGTTTTTTAAATGTTTAAATAAAGTTCTAACATAAGAAAGGTTTGTGAGTGTAGTTTGTGAGTGTAGAGGTTTGTGAGTGTGAAGGGTCTGTGCTCAGCAGCAGTGGGTCTGGATGTCTGTGTGGTACGGTGTGCGGCAGACAGGAGTGGCCCATGTGTCACACTGATGGGAGTTACTCCCTCCCTCCCTGCTGATGCCATGGACATAGCACCATCACACTGGCTCTTTATCTGGGCTATCTGAAACTAGGCCAGGTAGAGGGGAACGATGGTTTTAAAAAGACCCTTCTCAGCCCTAGATGCACTACACATGCATGAATGCATCTAAAATTTAACAAATGCATTTGGAAGTAGCTATGGTTTTCAGCTTGATTTTTATTAGCTGTTGTAACTGAGCTAATGGAAATTATTCTTAAATGTTTGAAGACACCCTGTTAAAAACAAAGTTCAAAATTTCCTTTAAAGTTCTTGTCTGTTGTAATGCTGTCTTGCATATTTTAGGACTTGTCAAAAGACACTGAGTACAGTGGCAGACTGTAGGCATAGTAAGAAAATTAACACTGGCACTGACAATTAAAATATAACCTCTGCTGTGTGTGTGTACATATGTAGACTTGGGGTAATATGAGAAGATGTCTAAGTGAGGTGGAGCAAGACAGTGTGTGTGTGGGTTGTAGAGTGAGATGTATTCAGTTTGTTCAATATTTTGATCAATATTACATGGGCAGAGAAAGCCAGAAAGAGGAGGAGAGACTGATGAAGACATGGCCACACCACTCTGAGCTCAACTACGGGACAAGTGGTGGAGGGAAGCATCAATAAGTGAGACATGCTTGCAGCAGTATGGACCAATCATCACAGGAGGCATCTGTTTATCCAGGCAACACTATTTCTGCTGGCCAGACACACACTCATACACACTCTAAAAAAGGGTCTCCTGGCATAGCAATTATTTATAGCAAAAGAGAAGGTTAAAAGCCAACATAGAGAAAGAAGGACACGAGGATGGGTGGAGATGTGGGCCAGTGCGGCGGGGGCTGGTAGAACAGATGTGCTGTACTACTGTACACCGCTGAGCAGCTCAGTCAAGCCTGTGTTCACATTTCCTAAGCAGAGATCACTTCTGTCATTAACAACAACGCCCAGATGAGGAGCGCCACCCCTCTGTGTACAGGTAGAAGCTGAAACGAATCTCTCCTCTGACCGAGATGAACGGTTCTGCATATTTACATTTACATTTACGGGATTTAGCAGATGCTCTTATCCAGAGAAACTTACAAAGTGCTTTTCCAGTGCAAGAATGGAGAGTAAACAAGTAAATAAGCTCGGCAATTCAAAATCATGTCTAGCAAAGAAAACTCAGATAAAGACTCTTAGTGAAACTTAGTGAAGTGATGACTGCTGTACATAATCGCAGCAAAGTTAGAGATACAGATGAACATTAGCTGAATGTAGAAATGACAAAGGTATTCTGCACATGTGATTTGTCTATATGGAGGCATTGGTCAGCATATGTGTATATCATGCAGTTAGAGAAAAGCATCAGTTCACTGTCCAACAGCAGTATTTTATAATTAATACTCACGTGTCTGGATCACCCTCTATAATGGTGTGTACAGGCAGGTATCCAAGACGTGGGTGTTTGGTGAAGTACTTCTTAGATCGAAATTTGTTTTTCAGCACTTTGGTGAAGTCACGTACATCTTCTCCAGAGGTTGTCTGGAACAGATTGTGAGTACTGTCTTGCATGTGTCTGTGGACAGTATCTGATGAGTCTGATAACTCTAGACCAGCCCTTAAATTCCATATCAGATTCAGATACCTCAGACTTCAGAATTCATCACAGTTAACACTGACATTGTATTCTGCACTTGTGAGCTTATTCTTACATTGGTCCTTAAAGTACTTAATATTGTTCAGGTAGAGGTGAAGTTTTTACTGGTAAGGAAACAAAAGACATTTATGGTATAAAGCCCTCCTGAAGTGAACTGTGTGACAAAGGCTTATGAGCTGAGACATGCTGATGTTGAAGTCTGCCACCTACTGCTTGACTGTCCTGCTCACGGCCTTGCCTCACGACACCATGCTCAGTGCTGCAGGCCTATTGATCAAAGACTTATTGATTGGTGCCATATTGATCACTGTGCTACTGATTAGTGGTTTACTGAACACCAGCCTACGCATCGCCGACCTATTGATCACCTGTCCTGCTTGGCCACTATCAAGCTGTGAAGCACCTATTTTTTCCTCTTGCTACAGGCTATTATTTATTCTCTTGCTGCTTGCGGGTTTCTAAGCCTCTGTTTATCACTTTCTTCACTGCTGCCTTGAGTTATCTGGCCTTTGTCTGTTTCATGCTGTGATATTCGTTTTTCCTGCAGTTATCTGCTCTTCTATGTATTCACCCAAAACAGTGTTATGGACCTGTCAGCCACTTGCTGTTTTGGTGCTCTGAGAAAGGACTGCTCTGCTATACTGGTTTTTTTTATTTTTTATAAAGTTGTAATCCAGAATTTGCTCCCCGATTTCCAGAGCTGTTCATATCCTTTTCTGTATTTTCTTTCTTTGCTTTTCTAAATAATAGAATACAGCTGGTTAAAGTCAATGAGATATTATCCTTGCCTGTTGCTAATAGTGTTGGAGCTCCTCAATCATGGGTTCATTCTCCATGCTAAAGTATTAGCAGCCAATTTCAAGATGACACTATGGGAGCATGCATGACGTGTGCTAGTGTGAGTTGTAGAGGGACTGAGATCATGACAGACATAATAAAAGATACTCACAGGGCTGCAGTACTCCACCATGGGAGAGTTTAGCTTGTGGCCCTTGGTGGTTCTCCCAGAGAAAAAACACCTCTGGCATATGTCATAGTTAAAATGCTTTAGACTGCGATACCTAAAAAAATGAACGGGTTTTAAAAACCTCTTATGATCTCTTGCACTTTAATCAGTATCAGCTTCATTGTGCATGGTGCCAACCACAACATAATGATCACAAACAAAGGCCGTTCATGGTCGTATAAGAGATCATCTCTCATAAGTTCAGTGTACCTGAAGCCCACTATGGGGAACCCTTTACAGATGTTGCATTTGACCTGGTGCCTGGCAGTCTCAGCTGCGGCCACTCGGTGCAGCACTGGTAGCCACACCATGGACTGGGGCTCCAGGTGCATCCACTCCACAAACTGGTCCAGCTCAATCGTCTCCGTACTGCTCACCTGGAGCACATGAGCAGGGAGGGGTCACCGATTCCTTGGGCACTTTGGAAAATGTTTCCACATGTCTACACTGTGCAGCTTTAAGAAACTTCCAGTGGTACTCACTTTGGGAGGGGAGGAGCTGGGGGGGGGGGGGGGGGGTGATTGCACTTTGCAATAGCACTTCAGAGGCATAATGATCTATTATAGGAGTCTGTGAAGTCCCTATCCAGATTTATCAGGGGCCGGTATGATGTAATTTTGGCCGAGTGGCTAAAAGGAAGCATTACTGCTCATTACAGCATTAGACCTGTTACTACATTGATGGATCAATTACAGCAGCCAAATAAAATGCAGAGTCATCAAAGGCACCTATTTCATCACACAGACCATTAAACATGAAATAAAACAGACTGTGGTGTGGCAGATATGGAACAGTATAGAGACAGCAACTCACTGGCCATACGCAAGCCAAATGGTTTTATAAATGATTTTTTGTCCTTTATCAGTAGATGCCTTTTGATGTCTCAAGCACTCATTATAGGTGAATATGTTCATATACAAGGTGGATTCCCCTCAGAAATTATGATGATATCAGAAAATGCAAATTAATTTTAATGTCCTTCAGTGTGAGTCAGCTTTCAGACTCCTTATAGTGAGATTTTAGTCTGGACTAAATTCCGGTCATCAACAGAATAGCAGAGAAGCCCCCATGGAAGGCCCTGGAGTGATAATCACATTATATCTTATTCATAAAAAAACCATATTACAAATCCAAAATTAACTCTCTAATAAAAACAAGCGTAAAAACTCACTTAAAAACCAATATGCCTCTAAGCACTTTCCAGAAACTGTGATTGTACAGTGTGATGCGTTTCCCAGCTGAGCCTCGTGGGGGGGTGGGGGGGTCTGGCAGTGTTCGACTCACATGCTGAAAACAGCTGCGGACACTGGGCTCCACGCTGCTGCCTCCGAAGGCGGCTGCCTCCCCCAGCTGTCGGGGGATCTGTAAGCTGGTGTGCAGCAGCAGGGCCAGCTGCTGAGGGTCACAGGCGCCTGAGCTGGACACCTGGCTGAACAGGTCTGAGGGGGACACCAGTCAGGACTATAACCAAGGAATTAAATTATGTGCAGCCCAGAGTGATGCACTGGGTTGAAGATCTCTGCTCCGAACATTAGAGGAACTTTGGTGTGCTGAATGGGGTCCTTGCATTTGCAAAAGACAAACACAGAAACTACTTGCATTTGTACTTGTCTTCAAGGTGTCCTCTTGAAAGAGAAAGCAAGCCGATCTTCATGCATAGGACTTGAACTTTCCCACTTCTACCACTATCAGATAGAAACCACAGCCCATTAACATCCACTCTAATAACCAAATTCACTGTAATATCACTGTTATTCAGACGAGTGATACAGGCATCGAAACCCGTACTCACCTGTCATAGACATTTAGAAGCCAATTAAGACACAGATCAATACAAAGAGGGACATTGATCTGGTCTGGATACAACTGATGAAGTCCAGTATAGATTGTGAAGAGACAGTTAATGACTGCAGGAACCTCCAGAAGATGAGCATTGTGAGTCAGGTGATGTTGATCAAAGACATACTGCACCATGGACAACTCCAGAAGGTCCACTGGAACAGACAAAGAGAACTCACAATTTCATCTCTACTCATTCTGTCCACAGGGGACACATCTTTAATGAATTCCATTCAGCGCATATTAATGGAAAGCAGCAAAGCGGAACGTTATTTGCTGCCATGTAATGAAAGTTCCAAATTCAAAAAGCTGTAAAAAAAAAAAAAAAAAAAAGAAGAAGAAAAGTGCTTAATTCCTTTTTGGGATTAATCAGATTTGCAATCAATTACATGTTCTATCTACTTCCCAAATGTATAAAGAGCTTCACAGCAAAGATAAGACTTCCAACTCACAGATGTTTTTTGTAATTGTGTACTACTGTTGTCAGTTAAAACTGTACCACAATAGTGAGATTTAGATCTTGCAAGCTGCCCTCAATATATCTCGCTGTTGTGTTGAGTGCAAATGCCATATGGAGGGCTGCTTAGATTGTCTCCATGTGCCTTCATTAATCACTATACTGGATGCACTGTGAAAGTGTTAAACCCCTCCATGGGTGAATGGAGAATGATGGCGTAGGACACAGATGGGTGTAGATGGCACTCACAGGCCAAGACTCTCTGCACCTGCCGACTCTTCATGGCTGTGCGGTAGGCAGAAAAACGTACGTCTCCCAGCTCATCTACAGGAGCGGGAGGGTTTGGGGAGTGTGTGTGGGGGGTGGAGTCCATAACAGCACAAATCATAGACTTCTACCACATACAGAGGAGTTAGCATACACAGAAACACTAATGCAAGTGCCTTTGGTTAAAACAAATGACAAATTAAAATAATTCAGTATTTTATATTTAGATCAGATTATATTTTTGTGCCATTTTAAGAAGCAGAACTCACCCATTGACTTAAATAGCCGAGTCATTTGTGGATGATTCCATGATGTAGTCTGACATTCATGGCTGAGTTTCAGAGTGTTAAACAAACCCAACAGAAACAAAACCAAAAAAACCCACATCTCAATAGCAATACTGTATCATTTCAGTTTAGTGTGTTAGGAAGTAAAGGGTTGAATGCCCTCTGTGTTTGATAACTTAGGGCGAAGAAGAGTGATGAGTGTATGAAGACCCAAACTCACTTGATGTAGTAAGGGACACCATTATGGAGGACTGCCCTCTGCCAGGGAGAACGAACGGAGACTGTTGAGGAGACATAACCCCCTTTGTATCTTAAAGGGTAATCATATCACATACTACTGCAATTTCCAGCAATCATGTAGTGCAGTTAAGATGAATGATGCCAAATAACTTGAATAATAATAGAATACAATACATGCCCACATTATTTACTTCACTTTACCAGACAAAATGTCTTGGGACAGCAGTCTGTTATCAGCCTGAGCATCTAGGAGCCATCGGTTTTGATTAATGTCTATCTCCTGCAAAGATTTGATAAAAGTTTTCAGAAATAACACATAACTTTGTAACCTGAATTAAGAACAACAACAACAAAAGCAAAGATTATTTTTTATTTTGACAGCACTTCAAATCTCAAATGTCACAATGCGATGACTGATCAGACAATCAAATCAGACAATCCCGACTCTCCTCTGACACACTTAGCCCAGCAGAGCCACTGGGTGGATGGCATCCTGGCTGGCCAATAAATGAAGGAACTCTCTGCCTGAAATGGCCAGACGCCATAATCGTGCCCAGACAGTGTGCTCGGACCATGTCCCGCACTGAGACCATGGCCTGCACTTTTAGCTCTTTCTCTCACTGTTTTGTTTCAATAGCACTATGATGAATAGCCTGGCCACCCTGGACTCTCCAGAGGTTCAAGGTTGCTGTTTGTTGTTTGGATAGATACAACTTTATCACTCTGAAGGCTTTAGTGTTGGATGACCCAGGAGTCCCTCTGGAAACAGAGGTTTAATTATCAGTCCTCACCAGCAGCCTAGATCAAAGGGGAAAGGCAGCTCAACTGTATCCCCAAGAGACTTTGACAGATTATTTTGGAAGGACAGAACAAGGGGCCAACCTCCACACAAAGCAAGGTGTCATGTGACTGTGACTTTAAGATTAAAGGCCACATTTATCAATGCCAATGATGAAAAGAAATGCATTGAAAAGGTCAATTAGTTGTATCAAAGTGATCAGATGATGTATTGAACACTTGACCCCTGTTGAGATCTCTTACACTGTCGTATGAGCAAGCAAAATTATTATACATGATATTTCGTAGGCAGACCACGACCCAGTCATGATGGCATTTAGACATTTGATTTTCTTCTAGACTTTCCGGTGACCTTTCAGTAGCAAATTCATATATTCATCTATAGAATATTTCAGCTTTGAGTGATAGAACCCTACTGAGTCTCTTTACCTCTGAAAGGTCCATTAGTGTTTGGGGGCTATGAGGTAGAGCTGACGATAGTGGACCCAGATGAATGTCAGGAGGTGGAACCAAGCTGACTTTCATGGCTGTTACATTGGGGTGGACCTCTGCTCTCTCAAAATAGCTCTAGTTAATAAAGAAAAGTTTTTTATTCATAGATACAGCTGTAATGCTTAGCCAACAAAACCACAGTCAATTCTTAGACAAGGAAAGCAGAACAACTGTGATAACTCAGTTTACATCAGCCATGCCTCTTTGTTTACATGTGTGAAGCCCATCTGATTTTCCAAAATACAAATTCAGCAAACAAAGTTGTGTTGATGCCCAAAAATACAATCAGGTATTTTTAAAAAGGCATTTTACAGCAGCCTCCTCAAAACAACCCATCATAGACCTAACCAACCAGTCCTCCTAATGCCCTTCCTTCACATTCTCTCTGTGTGCCTAAGCCAACCCCAGCTGATCCACGGCCTCTTGGAGGGCCCGATGCTTCCCCAGTGCCCGGCTGACCTGCTGCCAGCTGTCTGCGTGAGGATGAAGACATTTCCAGCAGTGCTGGACGTCCATGATATCATCCCGCATGGTTCCAGCCCAGCGTCCGCAGTCACTGTTCTGCAGACAGCATGCTGGGTAGGAGCAACATCCAGAGAAGAAAGGCAGCTAAGAGTAGAAGACCCACACCAGGGAATACTGAACAACAGCGATAAATACATGTCATGTCATGTCTGAGACTTATAAAGAAGGACAATGACTGTGACAGTAACAAATGTTTGGTAGTTCCTTTCCTCTTTTATCTGAATTTGTCCTTTTGAGTTCTTCTCCACTTAAAATGATGGATCATCTGTGTAGTTTCATGAGATACATTATGCAGACTACACCTCTTCAATGTCTCACACTATTGCAGACAAAAATGTCCTGGCCCATAACATAAAAACGGTAAAATCGAAACCTCATTTTTATTTCGCTTTAAACATTATACTTAAACATCAACTACAAGTGACAAGTCCCATAACATGGTTTGATTAATTCACAGTGTAAAACAACAGATTTCAATTTCAACTATTTAACCATGAATCAACAATGTGTCCATAAATTTTGCAATTACTGGTAGCATTAACTGCTCATTTACCTGCTAATGATTACACAATCTGGGACTAAAAATTTTATTTGAGGGTCTGGAGTTGAAGACCACTGGGCTATAAGAACAATGAGGACATGCAGGTAGTCCAAAATACTTTCACAAAGACTTTCATGTCCCACTGCAATACTGGTCAGCACCTGTCTATGTGCTGCTTAAATAATAATCTGTCTATCCTTAGCTATAAGCTGTCATAAAACTAAACAAGATTTATACCTTCCCCTTTCAACATTTTTTGTCAGATTTACTGTCTCCACTCAGCCATAAAAGTGACACACATCAGTTCACAATGATGCCACTCACTTGCCAGAAGAGATGAGCCTGGGAGTAGATTAAAAGTTAATTATTCAAAGTTATTAAGGAGGTTTCAATTGTAGCTACTAAGAGTCTAACAGAGGCAAACATTTTTATGGTACTTTGGAAACCGTATGGAGGAGGAAAAAGAGGACGGGTCTAAGGGCCTGTGACTGTCAGGAGCCCTAACAGATTATCAGATTAGATGCTGGGGCCCAATATGTCCAAAACCCGTGACTGCACCCCTGCCTGGGAAGTGTGTACTGACGTAATGATCTTTGTGAATGTTTAAAGGATGGATGGATTGGGTAGTGTGTGTGGCTCTGACCTGCTGCTGCTTCCATGCTGACATCTCTCAGATCCTCCTCTGGCTGTGGAGCCCGGGCCAGGCACACCTGCTCAAGACTGGAGTCCAAAACCTGACTCCCACTACTTAGCACCCTCTCCAGAGCCTGGGATTAAACAGTACAGTGTATAAGTGTAGGGATACACTGCTAGGATTAAACAGTACAGTGTGTCAGTGTAGGGAGGTACTGCTGGGATTAAACAGTACAGTGTATCAGTGTAGGGAGGCACTGCTGGGATTAAACAGTACAGTGTGTCAGTGTAGGGAGGCACTGCTGGGATTAAACAGTACAGTGTATCAGTGCAGGGAGGCACTGCTGGGATTAAACAGTACAGTGTATCAGTGTAGGGAGGCACTGCTGGGATTAAACAGTACAGTGTGTCAGTGTAGGGAAGCACTGCTGGGATTAAACAGTACGGTGTATCAGTGCAGGGAGGCACTGCTGGGATTAAACAGTAGCCTACAGTGTATCAGTGCAGGGAGGCACTGCTGGGATTAAACAGTACAGTGTATCAGTGCAGGGAGGCACTGCTGGGATTAAACAGTACAGTGTATCAGTGTAGGGAGGCACTGCTGGGATTAAACAGTACAGTGTGTCAGTGTAGGGAGGCACTGCTGGGATTAAACAGTACAGTGTGTCAGTGCAGGGAGGCACTGCTGGGATTAAACAGTACAGTGTGTCAGTGCAGGGAGGCACTGCTGGGATTAAACAGTACAGTGTGTCAGTGCAGGGAGGCACTGCTGGGATTAAACCGTACAGTGTATCAGTGCAGGGAGGCACTGCTGGGATTAAACAGTACAGTGTGTCAGTGTAGGGAGGTAATCCTGGAGCAGCTGTAGTGCTGTCATACCCCACTGATCTCCAAGACTGTTGTAGACATGCCTAAATGGTCCTCACAAATGGTATCACTTAATAACACATTAAAGGTTATTTTGTGGACTACGTTAAATAAAATATGAGTTAGTTTGATATTGTCTGTCAGAAGGAAGATTCAAGAATAAAACTCACATTTGGGAAAAAATGTGTTTCATGTGAAGATGTTTTCAGATTTGATTGAGCTAAAAGTCACCTTGAGAATCCAGCTCCTTCACGCAGGGTAAAAGCATCTATTTTTATGATCAATATGGAGAGCAAAACTCTTGTATCATTCTCTCTGTGTTCCCTAGTGATAGAGCCAAATGGCGGATAATATCATTAGCTATTTTTATCCTTCAAATATCATTACAGTAACTCATAATGACAACCCACTGGCTGTGAGTTGGCACCGCATATATGATTGGACTGGCAATCTGCAGGCCAGGTCTTAAGTGAATGGCCAGCAATTAATTATAACAACTACGCTGAATGGTGTTCTTCATTAACAGTACATCACTACAACACTGTATTAGAAACAACACCATGATAAAAGCACAACTGGAAAAGTCTGGTAGCACCTTGCAGGGCTACCTTAAGGATCTGTAATTCATACACTGCAATGCACGCCTTGTTCAAAGCACCCTCTACCCTGTTAGTCATTGGTCAGTTTCTGAACTCTGACCTGTTGTTGACTGAATATGATTGCACGTAATAAACTCCTGCAGTGATGGTGTACCCACAACTACAGCATTAACACGTCAGTGTTAATGCTGTGTGTAGAGTGGTCCACCAGCCCTTTAATAATATAAAGAGCTTTGATCCACTACTGGAAACTTAATGTTACATTCACTTGAAATATGGAATTCACCCTGAATATAGAGTTACATTCTGAATAGTAAAACTGGCCTGAGAGAACAAAAAAGTCAAATGAAATCCAAACACATTCGAATGTAAAGTCATGCTCGGTCTCTCTGAACCGAACACTGTGCTTGAAGTTTTATTCCTATGCCTGGTAGCCACGATACGATGAAATGCATTTCTAAGTGTATGTTTCTTGACCGACTGATACACATCTAAAGGAACTGACCGCGCAGTAGCCTTGTCGCTGCAGTAGAACATGAATATCATCTTCAGCAGGGCTTTGACATGAAAGCTCTTCCTCCTTCAGGCACACCCAGAACCACATCTCCTCCAGCAGTGTCAGCAGTCCTGCCACTCTCTCACACTGAGGCTCCACACACTCCCTGACAGAACATGGCACATCACACAGGGCTGAGGTAATACACAGTGTTCACCCGTGCCCATCTGGACTTAAATAAACACACTAGGTATTGATACAACGTCTGTTTCAAAATGAGTGTAATACGTTTTAATAAGGTTATGTGACTCAAGCTAAATGTTTCATATGTTTTAATAAGGTTATGTGACTCAAGCTAAATGTTTCATAAGTTTTAATGAGGTTTTATAATTGAAGCTAAATTGTACAAACATTAAGACGGAGACAGTACAGCATGCCTGTAAATATCTGTGTATACAGGGCACCTTTGGGGAAAGGCAGTGTTCCCCTCATTTTGCTGCATGTTTTCATCATGGCGTTTTGCCTGGGTGCCCTGCGCTTGGTCCTCGTGTTTGGTCCCCCTTCTGATAGGATCACAATCAGTCTCTGCCTGTGAGTCCTAGATTGTAAAAACAAGAATACACAGAATCTGAGATGTCATGGATCCCTACAGTCTCTCTCCGTTCCTGACTAGTGTTCTCCAGAGAGCCTGCAAAAACAATACAAAGTTGCTGCCCCCTTCCCTTAAGTCAGGCCAAAGTCATTAGTTTGAGAAACACTGAATGTCATAAGTAGCATGGTATGAGACCACTTATATTGTATTGTTCTGTGCAGCAGAAACATAAGCGTCTAGACTAATCTAAAACAAAAGAGAACAATGAATGTATTGAGCTGCTTTTGAGAGACATTTTATATGCTTGATTTATACCGCCAGACTCCCAGTAAAAACTGGAACTTTACTGTCAGCACTGACTCATTACGCGTGAGAGGAACTGCTGTTCTTCTTGTCACGGTGCACCTGGCACGCGGCCTGAGGGATACGCCCACTGATCCCCACACACACACACACACACACTTCTGTCCCACTCTCAATCACCAGTTTATTGATCATGATCACCTGTGCCTTCTTTGCCTCATTAGTTTTCTCCCCTATTCAAGTCCACAGGTCGCTCGCCTTACGCGCATGTACCGTGTCTGTAAATGGCGCTCCGAGTGGCCGGTCTCCTCTCGTTAACGTCTCTGCGCCTCGTCTCATTTCTGCCAGCGTGGTTTATTTTCCTGTGCGTGTTCTGCTTGCTGCTGTGCATTTTTTTTATACATTGAGAATAAAGAAACTCTTCCTCCCTGCTTCCCAGTTAAAAATGGGTTATGGGATGAAGCAATGATGCACAGTCAAAGACAAACCAAAGTGCACCCAAGTTTTTCACTCACACGCTCCGAAGTAATTCGACAATAAAAGCGAATTGATTCTATCTGCTAAGTTAATTGAACTGTCAATACAGATTTCCATAACACGAATATGAATAAACAGTGCACTTATAACCTGAGGAGGCTATTTATACTACTTGGGCTGAATGATGTGGACGTATATACAGTTGTGATCAAATTTATTCAACCCCCAATGCTGCGAAGGGTTTTATGGAATTCAGTGCACATTTGTAATTGTGTTCATAATGAAATCTTACAAGGACTTGTTAAAGAACTAAATGCAACTAAGATAGCATCAATTTTTTTTGTCATAAAGTATTAAATGGCCTTTTTGTGATTTCTTCATTGACACAATTATTCAACCCCTTTACGACTACCACTCCTAAGAACAGAGGTTCATTCCAGTGTTTTCCATCAGGTATTGAAAACATCTGTGGATGTCAACGAGCAGCAATCAAGCATGATAAGCACCAATTAGGCAGATTTAAAAGGACTGTGATACTCAGCTCCTTCTAGACATCTACTGGTGTGTTTCCAAGCATGGTGAAGGCAAGAGAATGGTCCCAGAAGACAAGAGAAGAGGTTATTGATCTTCACAAGAATGGCAATGGATATAAAAAGATTGCGAAGTTGTTAAATATTCCAAGAGACACTATCGGAAGTATCATTCGCAAGTTCAAGTTAAAGGGCACAGTGGAAACGTTACCTGGTCGTGGCAGAAAGAAGATCCTGACCGCGACTGCTGTGCGCTACCTGAAGCGTAATGTGGAGAAAAATCCCCGCGTGACTGCTAAGGAACTGAAAAAAGACCTGTCAGATGTGGGCACTGAAGTTTCAGCTCAGACAATAAGGCGCGCACTGCATAACGAAGACCTCCATGCCAGAACGCCCAGACGCACCCCCTTGCTGACTCCAAAGAACAAGAAAAGTCGACTGCAGTATGCCAAAAGTCATGTGGACAAGCCACAAAGGTTTTGGAACAGGTTTTGGAAACTAAATTAGAACTGTTTGGGACAATGGACCAGCGCTATGTTTGGAGAAGGAAGAACCAGGCTTATGAACAAAAGAACACCTTGCCTACTGTGAAGCATGGCGGGGGGTCAATTATGCTTTGGGGCTGTTTTGCTTCTAATGGTACAGGAAAGCTTCAACGTGTGCAGGGTACCATGAATTCCCTTCAGTACCAGGAGATCTTGGAGGAAAATGTGATGGAGTCAGTCACAAACCTGCGGCTTGGGAGACGTTGGACCTTCCAACAGGACAATGATCCGAAGCACACATCCAAGTCCACTAGAGCATGGTTGAACATGAAAGGCTGGAACATTCTAGAGTGGCCATCGCAATCACCAGACTTAAATCCAATTGAGAACCTCTGGTGGGACCTAAAGAAGGCAGTTGCAGTGCGCAAGCCTAAGAATGTGACTGAACTGGAGGCTTTTGCCCATGAAGAATGGGCTAAGATACCCATAGGTCGCTGCAAGACACTTGTGTCAAGCTATGCTTCACGCTTGAAAGCTGTCATAACTGGAAAAGGATGTTGTACTAAGTACTAAAAAATAATGTCACTAGGGGGTTGAATAAAACTGATAATGATGTGAGCACAGTAAAGACATTTGTGGTTATTCCATCATAAATATTGTTATGTTTGTCTAATTTATAAGTGCCTCTTTGATATAATTGTAAATAAGATGACTGAAATGATCAAAATCAATGTCAAACTGGCCAAAACACTTTATTTCAGTGGGGGTTGAATAAATTTGATCACAACTGTATTTGGTTATAGTGATGCAAACTGTGATTAGGCGCCTACAGTACAACATTGTGAACCTTTGATCTGACGTCTTTGAATAGTGGCCTGTACTTTGACCAAAATACATTTTGATTCAACAAAACACAGAACAGTCATCTGGAATGTCTGATGCTGGTCAGAATTTGCATATTGCACCATCAGTCTTTTGCAATATTAATAATACAAAGGCTAACACTGCAATAATGCAAATTATAAAGAGAGTAGCCATAGCTAAAGGTAAGTAGCCCACACAGGGGATCACATCAGATGGTAAGAAACAACAAGGAACTCATGATGCACCAAGACGTCGCTACTGCTACACGGGTGCTCATTTTGGGTTTTATACACTATAAGAAACATATACTGTAGTTTGATGGACTATTTATCCTAAAGCAAGCCAAGCTTCAGAGACACAATCAACAGCATGCCACGCACCATAATCTTCATATCAATTGCATCCGAAATAGGCCTAATGCTTTATTTACCACAGCACTGGGGCTTTTATATCAGTCTATGGACACAGTATCGGTGGTTACACAGACAGATGATGAAAGGCACAGCGACATGCTGATAGGCCTCATTGTAGGCAGTTTGCTTCGGCAGCGGCGCTCATCACGTACGAGTCTCCCGGTTGGCGCACCTCCCTCCCAGAGAGTAATGAAAGTTCACAGTCTGCCACCACAGTGACTGACAGCCTCCTAGAACAACCTCAAGAGGATTTACACACGTGCACAGAGTTAGAAGCAGCAGCTCTCTTCTGTCCCGTTCTGGCTCGACTCTCTCCACCTGATTAAGATATAAATTACGTCGCTGAATTCCGTCCACACGCCGACCACCAGAATGGAGTTCCTACACCAAATTGTTCTGTCACTTCAAGGCCTTAATAAAATAGTGATTTGCAGTATGGCAGCTCTTTGCTAATTGTTATACACCACCATTGTTTTGTTTTGTTTTAACTTTTCCATGAACCATGTAAGATAATGTAAATACTCAGCATGTTTATCCTTGCAAAAAGTATGTTACATCCTACATTATGGGACTCATAATATGACATACTCTCATAAATAAAAAGACTATACTATAAAGAAATATACTGCTCAAACAAATCCAAACAAAGCATCCTGAATAGAGGTTGGATTTGAGTTATGAATGCAACTATGCAACTTCTTAGGGTGGAAATTGGTCCATATAGGCAAGAACTTTGTGCATGTTCGTTCTAACATAAAATTAGCAGTTTTTTAGTTATCACCTTCCATATGCATCTATCTATAGATCTATCTATCAGTGTCCTTGGGTTTCCTGAAAGGCGCTTCTTAAATAAAATGTTATTATTATTATTATCTATATACCCATAACACTCACACACCATATTATCAGCATGTCGTTGTGAGCAAGAAGTAGTTTATTTGTTTGTATCCCAGATAATTAATAAACTCATATTTCTAATTTCCCCAAAATGTTATATATATTTTTTCTTTGAATAAATTAATATGACCTTATAATGATAATGATAATTGTTACTATCATATAAGGTGAAGTGAAATGAACACTCACAATTTGCATTAGAAAGTCAATAAAAGTCAAAAGCAATGGAACGACACAGAATGTTGAGTAACACTGGAATGAAACTGAATTGACCAATATTAAGATGTCATGTTCCTGGAATCCATTTCACACTATGCCTGTTTTTAACTCCCATTCTGGAGTTAATTATCCCAAATTCTAAGAGGGTGTGACAAGCAAACAGTAATCTATTATGACCTTTAGCCTTTCTCCTGTTACCAGTGTCCAAATGACAACTTTACCAAACTACATGAAATAATGAACTTGAAAAACAGAATAAAGAAGCGGAGTAGAAATCTTTTTCCAACTGTGATAAGATGTTTTGATTTACACTGGCACGAGACTCACTTTCCATCTCTTCAGCAGGTTTTTGGACATATGTAATAATGAAGAATGTCCTTGATATTTGATTAATGATCTTTTTAGTATTTTATTAACGATATCTGACTTATTGAGAAAACATTGTTACCTATTTCCTTTTCTTTGACATTTAACATCCCTTACGATTTATAATTTTCTTATAACATTTCCCACACAAATGTCTGACACATCCACATCAACTATCGACATAAAGTACAGCACACAGCTCCATACCAAAGCACCTGCACAGCATCTGATATGTAATAATTAATGAAAAATTAAACTACCATACCTTCCGTAGTTTTTGATATTTCGGTGATGTGAAAGCTATCCTTTGTACTCTGTGCAGAAAGAGCATCACTTTTTGTAGTGAGGACCTCACCATAGCCATTATCCTCTGGCTGCTGGACTTCTGAAAGCTCCTCAGAATTCTCATCCTGCAGACAGGGGAGCTTCCTGCCCTCCCACTGTGTGCGCTGAGCATCTAACTCCCCAAGTATCTCAGCTAGTTCACCTCTGCACTCCTCAACAGTCCGCCTCCATAGGCGAAGGTCATAGGTGAGTGGAAAAGAGGCTGATTTGCAGCACGGTGCACAGAGCAACGGAGAGACACGTAGCTCCAGCAACTCAGACCTTCTTCCATGAACGCTCACTGGGCAAATCACACGAACGCTCACAGGATAAATCCTCAGGAACATAAGAACCTCAAGCATAAATATGCCTCCACAATGCAACAGCCAGGTCCCTTGACAGCGAGTCTCTGTGCTTGAGGAGGAGATTTGAACGAGAAAGAGGCTGAGAGAGGGAGGGGTGGGGAGCTCACATGGTAAGCCACGCCAGACGTTGAGCATTATGAGAGTATCGTCCTCAACCTGTCCTTTCTGCCTAGAAATAGAGTTGAGTAGAAATAGAGTCATCCATTTTCGTTGTGACTAGGGACGCTCAATCACTGGTATAAACACCCCCTTAAGAGAAAAACAGCCCAAAGCAGCTCACCAACTCTTCCAGGGTGGTCAGGGTGTGATGGGTTTCAGCTTGATTTTAGGTTGCATTGTACTGTCCGTTATATGTTTTATCTGGTGTGTCCCAAGAAATTTACATTGTATATAACTATAGGTAAAAACAGCGGTCAAACAAAATGTCAGAATGTTCGAGACTTGTTTAACAGTTAAACCATTTTTTGTAGTAACTAAAACATGTAAAAGTTGTAACTAAAACATTCAACTCAATAATTCGTCTTAATTATTTGGCAGTAATCAAAGACAGGACTTTTACCCAAAAGATTTTACAGTCAAAACTAAATTCTGACATCTAGTGGCAAAAGAACCTAACAACGTGGCAAACAAATGAAAGAAATAATAGTAATTGAAACAGGAAATCGTTTCTGTCATCAGGTTGTGCTGTTTAAACCCTATTCTCTGGCAATCGCGGTATAAATAGAGCCACACGACAGGCGCAAATCCAAGAGGTACAGGATATGTGGCCTAAACACTGTGTGCTTCTGTTATTTATAATCTATGTACAACAGAGCACGGCCGATATAGGATTAGGATAACGTTAGGATTACAGGCGTGCATGGTGGCTCTTTGTCATGATTTTTTTAAAACACACCTGTGTGCGTTTACCAGGAGTGGGGTTTGAACCCACGAGGACAATTGTCCATTGGATCTTAAGTCCAACGCCTTAACCACTCGGCCATCCTGGTCACGGATGAGTCGTTGCTGATATTCACACAGGTAGTTCTAGGTAGCGTTCTCATAGTACGTGGATAAAACATCGGAAACATTTGGTTGGTGTAGGCTTTATGTAGTTAGGCGTCATCCATGCACCCATGTATTGAAGATGCGAGCTACACCAGGGATCACAGCCACCACGGCATTACGTTTGCTGATGACCCCTTAGGACGTATCGCTAACAATGCTGAGAGCTAGAGGAACTAAGGCAGCCAGAGTCCAGGTGCAAGGATACAATAACTGAATGTCTGTAAGACAAAAGTGACGATCGTGGCCTCATACATTAGCACATTAGTACTGCTACAGTGGAATCAGCGTCAAGTTCTGTGGAGTACATCACAAACCGCCCATTGAGCTCAATGGTTAGATTACATTGCTCAATGGTTAGATAAGCCTGCCCAGCTGGTGTGTGTGTGTGTGTGTGTGTGTGTGTGTGTGTGTGTAAGTTTATAAGCTTACTGCATCTCAAAGGACCTCGTTCACAAACAGGCCTGTTAACATTGCTCCCATCTGGACGTAGGCTGGGGAACATGCAGGTTAAGACCATCAGACTCACGTTTCTTCTCATGGGCGGTCATGCTAAATGGACACTTACAATGGATTCAATCTGAAGTGCTTCCTCAGCTCTGTTCTCACATCTATTTGCACTCCTTACTGAACACAGTCACTTGACACCTGAAATTAAACTTTCCTCACATTAATCTGTACACATTGTCAGCTCCTCCAACAAGGGTATTAAGGTCATCAGTGTGTACTGTATATAGATGTAAATTAGCTAACCATCCCATTAACAATGTCTATCATCTAGACTGCTGACCTTTCCTATCAGGATCAGTACTTAGTGAAGATTTCATCTACACTATAGAGATGTATTTATGTATTTATAATATATGTACTGTTGTCTACATTTTGTTGAAGTCAACTGTAGGACTGTCAAAGAGATACAATATATTATTCTTCAGTCAAAAAAATTGTGAGAACGAATGACAATAAAGTTGACACTTTTACGTAAAGATAAACCATAAAATAAATCTAGCTTCATCATTATGACCCTTTTTTTGTAAGTCTCACATTCAAGCAAAAAAAAATGCTTAAAATGCTAAGATGTGTGAATAACCTAGGAGATATATCTACCCTAGATTCATTTCACTTGGTAAATTAATTTCTCACATTAGCAGCTCATGTAAATTCACAACTTCCTATTTCGCTGGGGTTTGACTCAGGGGTGGTGCATGTATCAAGTACTGTGCTACTGTGCCATGTTGAAGGTGAGAAAGCGTCTACAAAGTGTTGTGACAGAGCTGTAACTTCCTAAAGTTCCTTAAGTAACGTCCTACAGCAACACACATGGCTCTGTCTGCTAGAATTCAGTAAGTGGGTCACAGGATCTTGCAGTAGGATGACGGTGAACCACAGTATCCATTCTAAATCCAAAATTCTCACGGACCACAAAAATAATCTCTGGTCAGAAGTGAAACTGACCACTGATGTGTGAAGTAGAGAGTGGCAAATTATTTGAGCAAAGTGCTTCTGCTAAAGTGGCTGCTGTTGTAGTTTAGTAAATAACACAGGGAGTTGCTTTTCAAACATGCTGAAACTCTACTGCATTAAGTTATGCTCCTTTTATACATTTTTGCATTTGTGTGACATCAGTGCATCCTGTCATACTGTAAACCAGTCCCAATGCAAGAGCTAAGTATTTAGAGCTAATTTTCAAACAATATTCACACAAAGCAGGTGTATTACCACACAAAAAAATTCATTCAACAGTTATCTACAGCCAAGTCAAAGACCTCCTCTAGAGTCCTTAATTAAATTAAGTTGGAGCAACTACATGATTACAGTGCATTTCCAGAAGGCACACGGCAGTATACCCCACCAATGTCATCTCAATGCTGCCATTTTGATGAAGAGTTCAATAACTCGACTGCATATTCACCTAAAATGAAAGGTAAGGATATTTGGTATTTATATGTAGTTCCATATTATGCATTACTATAGTATCGACTCCCCTTACTGCAAACTCTTTACTAAGAACCTTTGATAATACAAGTGTTGCAATGTCTTCTAACATCAGTTAAACAAAGTAACAGAATAGGGAAGTTAAAAACAGAGTAAGCAGAGTTAAGCAATTTATTAAATTAAAGCAAACCTTAAAACAGTATACATTAATACCATGTTTGATGACAGTACCCCTTATAGAAACAAAGGATTTTTTTATGATCAGACATAATACCTTTTAAATATTTTCTACACTGACACAATTATGAACACACAACAATTCTTCAGAACTGTTATGCAGGTTAACATTCTTTAACATTCACAGGACAGAAAAAAGAGAGACAGCATGCACCGATGCTCTTGTGGTTACCAAATAACTGGGCTGTGTCACACCCACCATGGCCAGCCCACAGACCCATGTGTGGCAGATGGAAAACAACAATAATGTGAGAGAAACAGGTGGGATACACAATCTTGTTAATAACACGACCTTCGTGCAAATATGCTACGCTGCTACACACTAGCATGATCAACTGCACAATTAAGTTCAATGTTCTTTAAACTAGTACCTTCTGTAAACTTCCGTAAACGGTTATTGTGAAACTGAAGAGGCACGATGAGGAATTAATACACATTATTCATTACTTATTGCAACAGGGGAAACAGCAACAAAACAGCTGTCTGCATGGGTGTTTCTTCTTATATCTCACAGCCTTCTTTACCTCGGCCGTAGCACGAAGTACGTATTCTTGTGTTGCGCATACATTGCTCTCGATGTTGTTCACCATAGCTCCTTGTTCTTCTACCAGTAGCGCCAGCTGGAAAAACAGATCATGAATGTCCCGTATGCGACTCTCCAGCTCCAGAAGCTCCTTGTGTCGGTTCTCGATCTCGGTGAGCGCAGAGCGGAATGTTCGCCCGTCTGCGACCAGGTCGTCCGAGAACACGTTCCACTTGCCCGTCTCAACCATCTCTTCAATCTGGTCGCTGGTGACCTCCCTGCCCATGATCTCCGCCTGTCTCTGGATGCGGGTCTTGCAGTTGTCCCTCTGTGCCATCTCCGCCTCGTTGTATTCGAACATGGCCTGGTGGAAGGCCCCGGTCAAGGAGACGTACTGATATCGCACCATGCGGGCGAGGGCTCCCTGGGGCCCGTGCAGTTCCTCCAGCTTTCGGCACAGCGCCTCCATCTGCTGCAGCCTGGCGTAGAGCTTCTCTCCGTCGGCCTTGATGCTGCGTGCGATGGCGTTGGAGTCGCGTTTGATGCTGCTGATGCGTCTGACGGAGGTGAGGAAGCGCGCGTTCTGCTTGCTCAGCCTCTTCACCTCCAGCCTCAGGTGAGCGATCTTCTTGTGCATGGTCTGTGCCTCCCTGAACACACTGTCCATGACATCCTCGCCCTCGAACACCACCGCGTACTGCTGCACCAGGGCTTCGTCCGCGCGATCCCCGTCCTCTGTGGCGACCTCTTCCTTGGGCTCCTTAAGCACGGCATCGTTCAGCTCATTCAGTCGGTTCTTCATGTTGCCTACATGACAATGGAGAAACAAGAAAACACGATCAGTTGAACAAGCACTGGCCCCGATGACTCATTCAGCAAGATTGGCATACACAAATACTTACAGGTTCTATCATGTGATGCCTTAGCAAGCTTCAGAGATATGGACACATTGTAATGCAACCACTGCAGATGTCTTTTGGGACTTCTGAAATGAACAGACTGACCTCTTGCAACTGTTCTTTTGAGAGGGAGGTGATGATTTAGTACACTCACGAAAACCCCCCGTGTTGCAAAGCCACAGAAACACCATCATGCATGCTGTAGTTAGATGTTACGAATTTTTTCCGAGTAATACAAGTCATGCTTTTAAGACACTTACTTCCTATCAAGTATAACGAGAGAACGGGTGGGGACTTCCCTTATCTAAGGTCTCAGAAACTAGGACATCAGTAAAAGCAACTATTATTTTATAAATCTTTATTGGGTAAACATGTTTACTTGATTCATGACTCAATACAAATAGAAAGAGTAATAAAAAATGTAGTATGAAATGTGTATTTAAATAATAAGGGTGGGGTATGTTTATAATAACAATCTACTCATACTGAAGGGCATTTCATGAACACTTTGATCCAGTTGTATGTACATAGAATTCAGACATGTGTAGACATGTAGGTAATAATTATTGTTAAATCACATATCAGTAAAGTTCCCGCTTCAGTGAAGAACGTCAGGCGTAGCCTATACTCTTTCTTAATCAAAACCTTTCATAATGGTGTCTTAAACGCTTCAGTGCCAGTTTGTTAAGCAACAGATTATATCAAACAAGCTTGGTCGACAAGATCAAGTTTCATGCGATTCTTTGACCACCTGCTCTAGATGAAACTCTAGATGAAGCGAGTAAAAGTATTCATAAACTTCATGAAAGTATAACACTCTAAAATTGTATTTAGTAAACAAATAATAACGAGGAATATGTTACATACCTTACTTCATGTTCCGTAAAAAATCCAAAAAATCTCTCATTTAAAACTGAAGTATAACGAAGTGTTTTCTCCTCAAACACAAGTCTCACATCGTTGCAGGAAATAACAGACAGTCGAGTAGTGGGTGTTTCGAAAGCAGGAGTGTTCAGTTTCTTTTAGCCTCGGTTTTGCTCTGTTTTTCGAGAGTGACGTTTATTTACTGTTACATCAATTTCAGAAAAAAATGGGAAAAAAGGTAGGCCTAAAGTTACACTTCATGTTGTATAATGTTGTAGTTATTAGAATCGGAGTAGACTAACCATACCAAAATATACATTCCTAAAGTTACGATTCAAAACACTTGAACCTTGTGGTGCCGTTAGTGCCCAAGTGAGATTGCCAGATACCTCAGACTTCCCCCTTTGCCCCGGGCTTAAACTAAATTTGAGGTATTGTCAGTAGGCCCACTGCTAACAGGCAAACGTTTATGATGCCAGCAATGCCAGTACTCAACCGTGCAAAAAGGTACATTAATTAGGTAAAAGGTAATTCTTAAAAATACTAGGATACACACTCTTTGTGATTATATTGCTATAGGCCTACATGCTGTAACTGAATTATTTAGAGTTACAATTAATTCTAATTTGTTAGGTAGGCTAATAGTAGGCCTATAAATAAGTTACTTAAAAACCTAAAATACTTAAAATAGGCTACTATTTTAAATCTTATTTTTAAAATAGGTACTTAAAATAGTAAACCAAATTAAATTGCCTATAGGCCTAGCTAAATTAATGTTGCACAAACTGAAATTCTTTGAACTGACTTCAGTACAATTTAGAATTTGTGTTTTATTTACTTTTTTTTTTAGACCACTAACAGTTTAATATATTGTAGAGAAGATATTATTTCACATTAGATCTACCAATGAGTAAGACAGTTATTAGAGGTTTTTTCTCAATTGTTAAAACTATATGTAAAGTAAGTAGCTTAGATGAAGTTATATTACCCATAATCTGAAAAATGCAACGTAATGTAGTGCATATCTCTTTATTGTAACCACATGATGGCAGTAAAGCTAAGAATTAGTTGTAGGCCTACTCTCTGGCTTGAAAGTTAAATTGTTGCATCAGATTTTTGTTTAGCAGTTTATGCATGTGTGCTTCTGAAATGAAGTGCTTGTGGAAATTTGATTGACCTCAGACTTCAAAAGTAAGGAAAGAAAGAATGTCTGTACACACAGAAGCTGTTGGTAATGTTCTCACTGAAGCTGCTGAAGTCATGCTCTGAAGTTTGACTACAGTATCACATTGAAGGCCTGTGCTAGACGAACTGAGGAGAAATTCTCTCAGTGCTCCAGCTGTTAAGACAACCAGCCAAAACAGGAGCATTTAATAATTTCTTGGACAGTTGGGTTACGTTAAATTATGGGATGGCACTTTTTTCTATTTTGTGTATATTTTATGACCTTAGATTGTAGTGCTATTGTGTGTGTGCTCAATAGCTTTTTCATTATTGTAATGAGTCTTCAGGGCTTAGCTCCCAACTTGTTTTATCCATCTGCAGGGTGTGTAATGTTTACCAAACTATGGCATGGCTGTTTTTACCCATCCTCGATTCTCTAATTTTGCATTGGTGATTCCATAGTTTCGGTTATATTATTAAATTAATTACTGTGTTTGACAAATAAGGAAGGACCGACTTTTAGCTAATGTAATGAGTTTATGTAGCTCTTCTGAATTGATCTAAACTGATATGGTTAAAAATGAAGCTAAAATAACAATGTATCTCATGCATCTGGGGTGGAACAGTTTGTTAATCTATGGATCTAATAACAATTACTCCTAAAATACGGAAACAGGAAGAGCATCAAGGATCACTTTGCACTTTGGCATTTACAGAAGCATGTGGCTTTTTTTCACCCACAGCAGACCACGGTGCCATTATGCACGAAGAGGCTTGGACCAAGTGACTAAGCTGTTAAGAGACATTATGTTTTAAAAGAAGACATAATTTAATGCCACTTGAATAAAACAGAATGTTTTGTTTCTCTCTCACAGCAAAAAAAAATCATAATAAATTCATGGTTCAGTGCTTCAGTAATGTTAGGTTATTGTTACATAAAATGAGGGGGAAACACAATCTGTATGTTCCTTGTAATTTAATTAAATGGGTGGGAGAAAATGCACCATGTCCAAATTATAAAACTGAAATATCTGTGTGTAAACCATGAGCTATGCTTCTTCAGGATCTTATTGCATGTTTGCATCAACTATGGTGGTTACATTCACCCCAAACTAAACGCTGACTCCATAAATGTTCTATAATGAGGAACTACAGCTCACAGTTGTCACATTTGCACCTGGTGAAGAATTCCATCTCCACTTACTGACACTGATCTCCTTTTTACCACTGATGCACATAAGATACACATGAAAACAAAATGTTGTGAATCTAAAGGTTTCTGCTTGATTAGGCACCCCCCCCCCCCCCCCCCCCCCCAAAAAAAAAAAAAAACCGCAATGATTCCGCACAGCAACAGTGTTTCAGGGCCATTCCATGGCTTCATATTTCTGCTTCTGTCATGCCTTTTGAAATATTTCTTCTGCTGATTGCTGACAAAATCTTTGCCTCTATCAGAATGGAAACAGACTTTGCTTAATGTAAAAAGCGTGTACTTGTTGTCTGTTATGAACAATACTGTACCTCAGCTATATTCACCTTGGCTAAAAAAACAGTCGGGGCAGTCATGGTCTAGTGGTTAGGGATGTGGGTTCAATTCCCAGGACTGAGGTGCCATTGAGCAAGGCACCTAACCCCAACTGCTCCCCGGGCGTCGGGCTAGGGCTGCCCACCGCTCTGGGCACGTGTGCACCACAGCCCCCTAGTAATCACTAGTGTGTGTGTTAACTGCAGAGATGGGTAAATGCGGAGGACAAATTCCAATTGAGGTGAAAATCACAATTGACAAATACAGCACATTTATATTTTTTACATTTTATTTACAAGAAAAATATTGTGAACACATTTATTTATTATTAAATAAACATTATTTTAAAAAATGTTCCACCATTCTGATGACTTTAATTATTTAATGCCACAGGTCTTCAAAGCAGTCTGGCGCACACATAGTAGTTATTCGGAACCCAAATGGTGTTACACAGCCGGAGGCCCATGACATCACTCTTCATCTTTATCTGGTTTTCACATATTCTTTGTGGGCTCCCTATGTGCAAGCATCATGATGCCCTGTGTTCCAGGCCGTCTGCTCTGAACCTGAGATGATCAACTCTGAGAGCAGAGGGCTGACCTGAGAATCCAAACTAAATTTAAAAGCTCTGTTATTCACTGCACCAGGATTTAGAGAATTTTAGTATTTTCACTTTTAGTACTTATGTGTTTGTTCAGGAAACAGTATTCAGTGAAATCAGTATACTGTATTATCTACAGTAAAATGTACTACAGAATAACCCTAGTGGCCTTGATGTCTTGTTGGCCTCATTTAAACTCAAAATTTCAAAATGATCAATACTTATCTCCTGTAAAAACCATTTGAGGAGGGATTAGCTATATGGTTTTAATGAACTTTTATACTGAGAATGCCATTTATGTAACACAAATTCAATGGAAACAGATATACTCTGGCATATATGTATTACTTAAACAAACATACATCACCATTTTTTAAAGAATCATAGACTACAGGAAACAACACAGCTGTGCAGACAGCAAGCAAAGCTCTCATCATTAAGTTCTAAGGATAGGTACACTAAACAGAAGTCTTCAGATTAACTGTACATATAAGTTAACTACAGTTGTGATCAAATTTATTCAACCCCCAATGCTGCGAAGGGTTTTATGGAATTCAGTGCACATTTGTAATTGTGTTCATAATGAAATCTTACAAGGACTTGTTAAAGAACTAAATGCAACTAAGATAGCATCAATTTTTTTTGTCATAAAGTATTAAATGGCCTTTTTGTGATTTCTTCATTGACACAATTATTCAACCCCTTTACGACTACCACTCCTAAGAACAGAGGTTCATTCCAGTGTTTTCCATCAGGTATTGAAAACATCTGTGGATGTCAACGAGCAGCAATCAAGCATGATAAGCAACAATTAGGCAGATTTAAAAGGACTGTGATACTCAGCTCCTTCTAGACATCTACTGGTGTGTTTCCAAGCATGGTGAAGGCAAGAGAATGGTCCCAGAAGACAAGAGAAGAGGTTATTGCTCTTCACAAGAATGGCAATGGATATAAAAAGATTGCGAAGTTGTTAAATATTCCAAGAGACACTATTGGAAGTATCATTCGCAAATTCAAGTTAAAGGGCACAGTGGAAACGTTACCTGGTCGTGGCAGAAAGAAGATCCTGACCGCGACTGCTGTGCGCTACCTGAAGCGTAATGTGGAGAAAAATCCCCGCGTGACTGCTAAGGAACTGAAAAAAGACCTGTCAGATGTGGGCACTGAAGTTTCAGCTCAGACAATAAGGCGCGCACTGCATAACGAAGACCTCCATGCCAGAACGCCCAGACGCACCCCCTTGCTGACTCCAAAGAACAAGAAAAGTCGACTGCAGTATGCCAAAAGTCATGTGGACAAGCCACAAAGGTTTTGGAACAGGTTTTGGAAACTAAATTAGAACTGTTTGGGACAATGGACCAGCGCTATGTTTGGAGAAGGAAGAACCAGGCTTATGAACAAAAGAACACCTTGCCTACTGTGAAGCATGGCGGGGGGTCAATTATGCTTTGGGGCTGTTTTGCTTCTAATGGTACAGGAAAGCTTCAACGTGTGCAGGGTACCATGAATTCCCTTCAGTACCAGGAGATCTTGGAGGAAAATGTGATGGAGTCAGTCACAAACCTGCGGCTTGGGAGACGTTGGACCTTCCAACAGGACAATGATCCGAAGCACACATCCAAGTCCACTAGAGCATGGTTGAACATGAAAGGCTGGAACATTCTAGAGTGGCCATCGCAATCACCAGACTTAAATCCAATTGAGAACCTCTGGTGGGACCTAAAGAAGGCAGTTGCAGTGCGCAAGCCTAAGAATGTGACTGAACTGGAGGCTTTTGCCCATGAAGAATGGGCTAAGATACCCATAGGTCGCTGCAAGACACTTGTGTCAAGCTATGCTTCACGCTTGAAAGCTGTCATAACTGGAAAAGGATGTTGTACTAAGTACTAAAAAATAATGTCACTAGGGGGTTGAATAAAACTGATAATGATGTGAGCACAGTAAAGACATTTGTGGTTATTCCATCATAAATATTATGTTATGTTTGTCTAATTTATAAGTGCCTCTTTGATATAATTGTAAATAAGATGACTGAAATGATCAAAATCAATGTCAAACTGGCCAAAACACTTTATTTCAGTGGGGGTTGAATAAATTTGATCACAACTGTACATATATGTATGTTATTCATAGTATGATATTCACAGTAGTCACATCAAGCCTGTCCTTATTGAGAAAACTGCAGGTCAAGTTAGTGGATACTGCTAAACACTGCAGAGTAAAAACACAAAAGGGGAAGCCACAGTGGGACTGGCAGGGGGCATATCAGGCATTGGTGGGTGGGTTAGGACAGACAGTAACAGACTTCGTGTCCAACTTCTCAGAGTCCCCCAACTGTCCCTTGTACCAGCATCAGACAGCTTAATCGTGTGTTTGAGAGAAGAGGGTGTGGGATGAAACACTACTGGGGAACACTACTGCAGTGCAAAGGGTAACTCCAAATATTATTTTAGACATGAGTGAGTGCGCATGCGGATGTGGCTTTAAAGCCCATGAGGAGTCGTTCAGCACAATAAGCAAGGTCGTTACTGTATATACTGCGGAAACCGCTGAGAAGAGTGTACTATGCCACCACAACAAGCGTTGGTATATGTGAAACCGCAGCAGTCTTCTCTGTAGTCTTCTCTGCATCTATGTTACAGATACAAACGCGTGGAGCCTCGAATTCGATCATTTGACAAATAACCCAAGTTCCGTGCCTTGTGTGGCATGAAATTGCGATAAGATTTCCCTGCAGTCACCTCTTACCCCCACTGATGTAGCAAGGAGTGCCGCTTCCCCGTGCGTGTGGTAGCAAGAGGGAGATGCTGTCTAAACACAACTAGCGGAGCATCGATTGCGTTGGGGTTGCCTACTCCGACACCGACTGCTTTATTTGTTGTTGTCGGCAAAAACGTCCAGGAACACAGAGGTTTAACATGGGTACCACACCTTCAGCGCAGCGTATTGGAAAATACGAAGAAGACGCTGTCGCCGACGAGGGAAACACAGGACCGAATGAGGCAGAAGATAACATCTCTGAGGACAAGGTGATAACAGGGCATTAATAGTGAAACTGATGACAAACCACGCAGGAAATGTATTGAGACGTGTTCACATCGTAGCTAATATTAAAATACAGTTGCAGTGGAACAGAGAAAACGGTACTGTGGACTAGGTGTGAATTGCGTGGGGAAACTTTTCTGCAGCTACTGCAGTGAGTAATCATGACGGCAGGACGCTGGTGTTATGCTGGATACGGGACGATATTTACAAAGCTGCATTATTAGTTTTGAGTATTCATAAAATTAAGAGCTTCACGTCTTTTTTAATGAAGTGTAGAAATACTTATAAAATATGAATAATTAACAAAATATCTACTTAGTTATTTAGATTTTAGCATTTATCGAAATCGTATATTTCGCTTTGTGTGTGTGGGGGGGGGGGGTAGAGTATGCATGGGCAGTGTGGTGTTATTGCTTGGCTGTGGCTGCATTTGTCAAATTATTAGTTTCATTGTTAATGGGACTAACATCCCTTGAATAGTTTTGAACATAACCTTAATTAGTTTCGTGGTACATTTTTAACACTTCTCCCAAAGGAAATTTAAAATCTCCTGCAGCTGCACTGCAAATAGCATGTTGGCCTACCACGATGTCCCACAGGAATCATGGACTGTGCAAGAGATAACTAATGCTTTACTTATCTCTTAGATGTTATTGATTCATCTCGTTAACGTGGAGACTGTAGGTAGAACAACACAGGAGTACCAGTTTCAGTAGCATACAGTACATTCTAATACATTATTTTTGCTAGTGCTAGCACATAGTGTGTCAACTCATGTTTGGTTTATATCCACTCATTAGCTATTATAGTACTAGCTCTTCTGTTTTTTTAAGGTTTAGATATAAGAGGCTTCATGTTAGTGAAGTTGAATGAAGGGCTTTGCTTGCCACTTAAGATATTTGCCTCATCTGTTGTTATATATTAGAGATATCTGCAATGCTGAGTGCAAACTGTGTGATTTAGAGAGATGAATATACATTTCATATTATATTGTTTGATCCACATAAGCTAACAAAAGTGACATCACGTTTATTAGAAAATTTCAGAGCTTACTGATGAATCAGCAGACTTTTGATATAGTTTGCTGAATCAGCAGGCTTTTGATTTTTTTCCACAAAGTGAGGTCAGTCATTCAAGTCATGTTCAGTTGCTTCCTTCATGTGCACTGGAGCTACAAAACTAATGTAGTTAGCAAGCACCTCACTAATTTATCCACCACACACATACATCAAACTGTTATGTGTTAATTAATCTCATATAGACACTACGTCTTTGTTAAAATTTGATTTTATGTTGAAGTAAAACAAAAATCAAGCATTCAATACATTAAGACACAGAACTACAAAACTGTAAATGTAAATATCTGGGCTAGAAAACTGAGGTAAAGATTTTTCTCAAAAACATACCAGATTACTAGACTAGAGCCTATCTCCTCCTATCACCTTGTTTCTAGTTGCTACAGAAGAATGAACAAGACTCAAGCCTGATGGAAAACAATGAAAATCACTCTGAGGATGTAAATGGCTACTGTGAGGAGAGGGACCATGGAGATGGTGAGCATGTTCATGACCATTACTGGCTTCAAAATGTTCTCATTTGCTGTTGCATTTATTTGTAAAAGTAATGATTTACATTTCACAATTCAGTTTCAGAATTGGTGCTCATAGTGAGCACAAGCTTTTGCTTTTTTTACCCAACCCTCATATTATATCTCAACAACTCATCTAATTTCAGTTGGATCTGGGATTGTGACACTGAAAGAAGAGACAGATGATCTTGAAGAGTATGTCTCTGAGGCAAGTGCTGATAATCTAGGCAAAGAAATTGTTAAAGCAGGTGGTGTGACAAGGAAAGAGGAAAATGAGGCTAATGGCAAACCGAATGATGTTGAAGTTGGCTTAAAAAAAATCTTGAGATTTGTTGGATTTAAGTTCACTCTGAAAAAAGACAAATGTGACACTACTGCTGCAAAGGAGCCAGTTATAAATGAGCAAGATGGAAAGGTCACCGGTTCTTCAATGGATTCCAGAGACACCAGAGACAAGATTTCTGTCTGCATAAAAGAGAAGGATGCAGAAGAGATGCAAAAGGAGTCAATCAGAGGTAAAATAAGTATTGATTGTAGGAACAGTGACCTCTCTTCAGAGACAGACAGTGAATTGCCAGCTGGCCAAATGTCAGAGTTCACAGATTATAATGAGCAAATCATATCTGACATAGAACTGCTGAAGGACGTCCAAACAAACCTGGAGCCAGAGGAACATATGTCCCCAATTAAGCAATTCTTCACACAAGGAATTTGGGCTAGTTTAAGAAAGAGAAGAAAAGAGGAAGAGGCCTCAAAAGAGAATAAAGATGAATTAATTGAGATAACTCAAAAAGAGGAGGGTGATAAATTTAATACAGCTGCACAGGAAGACAGTACATGTGTTTGTCTAGATGTGTTTAATATCACATTTGAAGAAGGTAAAGCTTTAGAGGCAGGTGAGAGACATGAGGGCATGTCTGCAACAAAAGGAGCATTAATGAATGCCCGCGAAGAAGAAAAGGTACAAGATAGTCCATTTAGGAGGATCTGTAGGCTATTTTCCCCAAGAAGACAGAAACAAACAAAACCTGATGAACTAAATTTAATCAACTCCAAAGAATATCCCAATGAAAACCTTCAGTCGTTTATAGAATTCGTTAAGGTCGAAAAAGAGGAAAAAGAAGCAATGGTGGAACAACCAAAGCCTACAGAGGGGCAGGATACAGATGTTAGGTCTGAAGAATCAAAAAAGAAATTTGACTCAACCATTTCCTGGGAAACCCTGATATGTGGTGGGTCTACCAAGAAAAGGTCCAGAAAAACATTTAATGCTGAAGTTGATACTCAAGACAAGGGAGAGGAACCCAGAAAAACAACCGCATCACCACTTGGAAGCTCCATTGAAGGTGACTATGACCGTCTTACATCCTCTAATGAAAACACTGAGAGTCCTGCAGAGGGAGAAGGTGGATCCACATGGAAATCACTAAAAAAACTAGTTACTCCAAAGAGGAAGGTCAGAACAGAAGAAAGTGGTTCAACTGAGCAAATACCCTCAGACAGTGAGTTTACCAAAGATGAATCTTCATGTTCTATAAAGAAGCTTATTCCAAGACGAAAAAAGAGGAAGTCTAATAGGTG
Source organism: Brachyhypopomus gauderio (assembly GCF_052324685.1). NCBI lineage: Eukaryota > Metazoa > Chordata > Actinopteri > Gymnotiformes > Hypopomidae > Brachyhypopomus > Brachyhypopomus gauderio. Next base: position 7,431,489 of record NC_135227.1, on the reverse strand, counting down.
GCAAGAACACTCATCCTCGGATGAGACGGGTAAAGGCACAGCAACGGACACTGAAGATGATGACACTCCATTGGTTGTTCCACTATCTGAATATGAAATAACTGAACCTGAAAGCTTTAAAGAGACTACAGAGAAGACAGTCAAATATATACCGGTGATTGAGATGCAGCCCATGACTGAACAAGACAAATCTAAGGAAAAAAAGCTTCTCAAGACACCAACATGTACTGCTGGACCTCCATTTACACCCATTCTCCCAGGTTATGTTGAAGACCTGACAGAATTCTTAAGCAAATATCAGCAACTCAGTGACATTCCAGAGGAAGGAATTATTGAGGAAAGTGTTCAAACACCAGTGTCCTCTGCTGAGTGGACCACTCAAGATGACACATTAGCTGAGGATTTTATAGACCTGACAGCTGATGCAGTCACTGCCCCTGAACTCATAAGTGAACAGTGTAATGATGATGAAACTACTGAAATGATTTCAGCAGTTTCCCACCTAACTGAGTCCCCTAAAACATCTAGAAATATAACACCGGTACCAAGCAAAAATGATTTGACAGATCCAGATTTAATGCATCAAGACACTGCTGAGACTGTCTGCAGGACTCAAAGCCTTCTGTCCTTTAAAACAACAAATGGAAACTCAGACATTCTGGCTGTCTCAGTTTGTGTAGAGTCAACTGTATCAGGTAAAACAAGAGTTTTATTGGCCCATGACAAAACAGAAGCTACACCCATCTGTATGGGACCTGTTTCTCAGGAGGTTAAACCTGTAGAAGAATTTATTTCTTTGTCCTTAGTTGAAGGAATCCCAGAGACTAATGAAGCTGTACCACCAGAACTGCTCTTTGAAGACTTTCCGGAAGAATCTGAGGAAGTAGGGATAGCAACAAATGAGAGCTACGAAGCTGAAGTCAGTGAAGTAGATTCTGAATTCCATGATGCACATTCAGATGATAACACACCTTTTGATAAAACAGAGAAAAAAGCTGAGATACCTACTGTAAGGCATACAGATTTGCTTGAGGAAAGCCAAAAGGATGAAACCATAAACGTGATACTGGTGGAGGAAAAAACAGAAGAGGCAGAAAGGTTGAACAAAGTTGATCAAATGGTTGCTCATGTTCCAAATGAAGTGATGAACACAGCAAATGCACACATTGAAAAAGAATTTGAGGCTACTGCTGGAGTGGTTGTACCAGGCATGTATGACAGACTAGAAGAAATTACAAAAGGATCAACAGTGGAAAATAATACTGAACCCAGACCAGCTGAAGAGAGTGGAGACATTGTTACTAGAGGTTTTCATAGCAATACAGCTGAGGACCTCTCAGGAAGTTTAAACGAGTTACGATGTGAGGAAAAGGACCTATTAGTGATGGAAGCCTCTCTTCTTGAAATTGTTCCCTGTGCTGAAAGTAAATCAGCTGAGGAGACCAAAGACATATCAAAACTTACAATGGACCTTGAGAAATATCCAGACTTAACTCCTGTTCAAGATCTCAAAACAAAACAATACACAGGTTGTGAAGTAGATATCATCAGTGATATCAGAGCTGAAAATGAGGTAGTTAGTATAAGGGAACCTGTCATCTCTGAGCAACCAACTCTCCAAATGGAATTCGCAGAGAAAGGAAGGCAATCATTGACCAATACAAGAGCAGGATCACAACCAAAAAGTCAAATAGATTCTGAGGTGAGCGCAAATATACAAACTACAGAGGCAGCTCAAGAGTCAGTGGAAAAAAAATCACTAATGACACAGGAGGTTAAAAGAGCATGTGTGGAAGTTGAAGCTGTGACTCCTGACACACATTTGAAGAATGTGCCAGAAACCAGAGAAAGAACTGTACAACTTGAAGCTGATTCTGAAATCACTACAGAACCTCAAGAAACAGATACAGCAACTACATCTCCCAAAATTGAACCTCAAAGCAGCAGAGAGCAAGTACAAATAGAATCTGAATTTGAGAAAAAATCAAGATCCCAATTTGGCAAAGGAGACACGCAAGTAATAAAAAATACTGTAAAAGTAACTGAAATAATTTCACAGATATCTATAATATATGTGGGAGAAACAAACTGTTCTACTGTAACGTCATCTACAGATAAGGAGTCTAAAGAAACTGAAGACACATCTGAGCTAGAGAAATATAAAGCTGCTAATCCAGGAGGGGAATCTGAAACATCCATGGAACCAGTAGCAAACCTTCAGAGGTTAGAAGAAACATTTGCTAATGGCAGAGCAATGGGGACTTCAATTGAGGCTGTAAGTACAAACAATTCTGTGGAGAACACTGAAGTCCATTTAGAATCTTTGCTCACTCCTGAACCAACAGAACTGTGTTGTGAGGTAGTAAGCAAACATAAATCTGAAATAATAATAAGCTCTGACAGGTACACATACTCTCCAGATAGGACTCAACATGAAGTAACTGAATTGCAGATAGACAAGATAGCCGTTTCTGCAGTGGACTCAGAAACACTAGCTATGGTGGGAATAAAAGACGAATTAATTTCAGAATCAGCTGAACAGGTAGCAGAACCAATGGTCATTAAAAATAAAATTAAGACACTTACAATCACACAGCCAGAGGTGGAAAAGCAAGTAAAGAGTCAGCTCAAAGTAGAGACACTGGAAGCTGAAAATATTCATGATACAACCCCCCCTGTTGAGATATCAGTGATTAAGGATACTAAAGTGCAATCACACTTTTTAACATTAATCAAAGAACCAGAGGTAACTGAAGATACCACAGACGTCGAAGCACTGACACTGAGGGAAATACACGCAGTGGTCCAAGATTCACAGACAAATGCAGTAGAACAACCACCAGGTATTTTGCCAGTGTTAAAGGAAGCAGAAATGTTAGCTGATGCTTCTAAAGAAAAAGACTCACAAGCCAACACACCAGTGGCAGATGAAGTCAAAGAACTAACACTAGAAATGTCTATAGCTGCAGAGTCACCAATGCAAACATCAGTGGTTATAGAACCAAGAGACCAAATACCACTTATGACATCAGCACTTGAAACTGAAACCTTGATGAGGACACATGAGGAAAATAATCTTCACTCTGATACCTCTGTTGTGACATTAGTGAAAGAAGTGGGGTCCACAATAATGACAGCAGTAGTCAATGAAACACAACTTAAAGCTTCAGTGAGCCCAGTGGCACAAACACCCATTGAAGTCTCAGGAGTGCAAGAATCAGTTGTTCTATTACTACAGGAACCACAAACGCCACATGTGGCACATGAATTAAGAGAAACAAAGCCTGGAACACCATGTACAGTTGATATTACTGCACCAAAGTTTGAAACATCCGTGGTAACAGAAATAAAAGTAGCACCATCAGGAGTAACAGAAGCAGGAGCAAAAACACCAGTGGTAACAGTGACTGAAGTGACACCTGTGAAAGAAGACATGTTGTCATCAATAACATCAGCTGTTGAAGAACGAGTGAAACCACTAACAGTGGCTCTAGGGCTCCAGATACTAACAATGGTTCCAGCACAGGTTCATCTACCAAATCTTTCACCAATGGAAGAAACATTAGCAAATGACACAGAAGTAAAAGAAATAGAAGCAGCAGTTGCAGGACCACAATATATGGAAAGACAAAATGATGCATCATTTGAAGCCAATGTTGAAGTTAAACTTCCATCTCTGACTGAGCCAGAACTAAAAGTAACTGAGATGATCAAAAAGGTTTCTGTTGAAGCACAAAACGCAGATTCCAAAGAGGTCATCAAAAGTCATGAAACAGTAAGCAAAGCATTAGATAAAGGGAAGATGACATGTGGAAGGATGCCATAGACAATATGTGAGATGGATTTTACATGACAAAAGCCATATTAACCTCTTTAAATAATTGCATTTATATAATATGACTCCAGTCCTAACTTTTCAAATGATTCTAGAGGCAACTCTTCATTCAGTTGCTGGAAACTTCAATATTAACATTTCAAAGGATTAGGGCACAGATCACAAAAACCTTTCCCTCAACATAAAATACCTGACTAAATACTTGAGGAACAATGTAAGTCTAGATTCAGAGTGATCTTGAGTCCAAGCAATTTTGTAGTCTAGGATTGGCACAAAATATAATTGCTTCAAAATCGTACGTAGTTCTGTGGTCAGAAACTGACCATTAACACAAATCATTGTTTCTAAAGTGATGGATAATGAGCAAATAATACACATGTAAGTATGAATACTGTAATATCTATGCATAGAACAGACTTTGGTTTACAAGTATTTATCATATTAAAGCAAACGGAAATACAGAATATGATGCATTTAGTATTTGATGCTTGAACTTCACATTAACTTTGAAGACATTCTTTAGGATGCATTAGAAGCATAGCATGTACCTCCAATGATCTATATTTAAATTTGTCCAATACTCTGGTTTATGCTGCTTAAGAATTCCCACTATTCCTACAGTCAACCCACTATTTATTTAGAAGATGTCATTCTGCATTTTAGTACTTTTTTTAGGTCATACTTATTTGTGTCAGGCCTATTATACCTGTTTAATTCAGAACAGTGAAAAGCAAAATAAATGAAGAACACAGTTATTATAGATTTTGTTTTTAGCATATGGGAGTGAACATATCTTGTTTGAGTTTGAATGGTGCTGTCTGGTCAAAACATTTGTATATGTATATTTCCAATAATTAATCCACCCAGATCTGCAGATGACAATTGTACAGATAGTGTAACTACATCTTATAAGAAATTGTATTAACAATGAACTAAATGCAAAACTATAACTGATCCTATTTTTAAATTAATTTTTATACTTTGTATGAATTAATACAAATGATGCTTGTTTTATTTAAATAAAATAACCCCAAAGAGTCCATGGTCAATGTTTTTATTATATAGTGCAAATGGAAATTGTACAAATATAAGGAAAAAAACATATTTCAGATAAATAAATAAATTAATGGGATACAACATTCCTTGTCAATTTCCTGAACTAGCCAGAACTGAGATCATGAAATTCAAATTGATTTAATAAATTCTTCTGCAGACCAAAACAGTCTCTTACCCAAATGCAGATTTTAGCAAAACAAAGCAAAGCAAGTTTTCAACAATTACTGGTCCCTCTATGCTTGCACAGCTGATGAAGCTCTGCCCGAAACATCCCATTTGTGTGTGTGTGTGTGATGTGAAGTATAAAAAGTCTAAAAAATGAAAGTGGCTATTTTGGAGGGAAAAAAATCACCTAACCAGCTTCACTTCTGCAAAGTTGAATCAGAAATGGTCACTGATCAGTGACAAGTTCCTCAGTTACTGAGTTGCCTTTTCTGTGATCATCAGAAGGATTGACTTGCATGACTATCTCTGTTCCTACAGTTGGACACTGATGTGTGAGGACCTCAGAAGGGCTGCCAAAAGGCAATGCACATGCACTACATTTATAGTGCTGGCTTGAAGACAGGAAAAATGTTTCCGCCTGGTTGGTTTCCTCACTGCCACAAAGCACCATGCTTTCCTTGTTCACCATGGTGTACGATTCCATCCCTTGATTCAGGCAGACATGTCGCGCAGCTTGGCTAGGCCTGCAGAAGCTCTTCCCACAGGCACTGCAACGGTAGGGCTTGCCCGTGTGGATGTACATGTGCTCCCGCCAGTGGCTCTTCTGGATGAATTTGCGGCCACAAGTTGGACACTCGAACTTCCTTCGCTTCACCTCACGCTCCAGGGCCTCCAGATTGTCAATATCAGCGATGTCCGAAGGAGGAGGGGTCTTCTCCCTCTTCATTTGGTGCTCAGTATCGCTTATGTCGTCGCTGTCAACACGCAAAGACTCATATTCCCCCTCCTGACCCTCTAGTTCCATAGTGCAGCCATCCACCCCAGATGACATACGATGTTCAAAGTCTTTGGCAGCATGGAGGAGCAGATGCTCCTTTAATAGATATTTCTGGTTGAACCGACTATTACAGTGCCTGCATATGTAATGCTTCCTGAAGGAGGCATTTCTTCTCACAATACCAGTTGTGATATGTTGGGAAGTTGCAGTGTTCTTTGAGGTCAACTCTAGACTACAAACATCTGCATTATTGACTTTTGTTTCAGGAACTTCTGAAATGTCATTGGCTAGAGTTTCACTTCTAGACTCAGACCAGGTGCGGTATTTGCATACTGTGTTTGTACTGGGCATGCCACATGACTGATCAGAGATCTGAATTCCATACAGAGAGTTGGTCAAAGGGACACAATGAGCCTCTGGGTTAATAAGAAGACTTGCCTCCTGCAAAAGTGGATATGCATGCAGAAACTGTACTCCCTGCTCCAAGCAGAGAGGATCTATCAGCTGTGTGGTCAACTTTCCTGTGTACATCAAGTTAAGCAGATAGCTGAAGATTTCTGGTTGTATATCTGAGGGCTTCAGGCGTACACATTCACTGAAAAAGTAAAAGTTAACTTACATTTTCCCCCAGTACTCAGGTGTTTATAATTCAAAACAAAATATTAGTGACACTTTTCCTGAGTGAACTGTACACATCTAGGTGTTTTCCCCTTACCTGTCCTGATGGATGAACAACATGCGGAAGTAGTTTGAGAAAGCTGCAAGGACAGCCTTGTGAGCTTTAAAATAAACATCTCCGATGGCCACAGTGCAGTCACACAGGAAACCAAACTCCCTCTGAGAATTGAGCTGCTGCAGCAGCACGAGACCGTGGTGGGCTAGCTCCATTCTTCGCCCTACACAACTTCAAAGTAGACGTCATGAAGATTTTTTTATAACATGACATACTAACGAGGCAAATTATACTCGTTTATTATACTCGTTTATTTTTACTGTGTCCTATTGAGAGTTTTAATCGCATCAGCGTTATCTTTAATTCATTCATTCTCAGTCCTGGCGACTGTTTATAAGCTATATAGTTAATAAACATGCAGGCCTTTATATGACAAAATGCTATATAGTTTACAGTTATAGCTATCACTATATAATTTATATAGTTTAAATACAGTTTATAGCTATATAATTTAAATGTATTCAGTAGATATAGCTAGTTTGCTAACGTAGTAAGAAAAGTGAACTTAATAATTAGGTATCTAGCATTTTAACCAACTAGCTGTAAGTCATTATCCATGGCAACCGCCGCAACCGCGCGAAGCAGAAGAGATGGTTTAGGCATCTGACGACTAGGTTAACAAACTTGAGAAAACATGTATATTTATGGTCTCCAATGTGATACTTTTGTTTAATTAAAAAATTATATTTATTATTGATGTATTTATAATGGCAAACAAGTAACAGTTTGCATAGGGAGTTGATCAGAAGCCAAATGCCGCGTGAGAAGTAAAGATGCTCAGAAACTTTGCGAGTTTCACTTCTATTTACAAGCAGCCTGGCTGGCTAGCAAGTAGCCGGACTTCGCTAGTAAATATATATTTTTATAAAGGATCCTTTCGGCAAGATCTTACCTTATACTTTCCTTACAAGACAGGCTGTGTCGTCTTCATAGTCGAATTAAAACGGTTTCGAAGCTAGTTATTTTCCGAAGTCCCACTACGTTTCCATCACATGAGAACACGGCGGGTTCCCGTTTGCACTTCCTGAAATGGTCATTTTATCTGAATTATGGTAGCGTTTGAGATGTGATGACTGACCTGCTTCAGTTCCAGTTTTCTTTTGTTAATTAAACAATTTCTATAAATGTGGATAGAATAATATATAAACAGCATAATGCTGCATCTAAAATAACTCGTGACACGAATCAGGTAGTCAATAGAAACAAGATTTAATACAGAGGATCGTTTTACTTAGTTTGTTTCTATATAGGACTATTTTATATGGAGTGTTACCGTGGAATAAGTATTTTTTTCGCATCAAGATACAATGGGATATAGTTAAGATGTATTTAAGACAATGCCATAACCAGGGTCACCTGCCAGGCCACCTTGATATAATGCTTTAATGCAAATGTGAGCATGTGGAGTCTGCTGATTGAGTTACAGAACTATGTAATAGTTTAATGATCATATCATTTTCCTCCTTTACCTGCAGGGAAAAGGCTTTATTAAAATATCAAAGAACTTTTATTTCCTTAAGACTAAGAATAACATAACATCCAAATAACAGCACTTATGAGCCTTGGCAATTACAACCTACACTCACAGGCCACTTTATTAGGTACACCTTGCTAGTACCAGGATGGACCCCCTTTTGTCTTCAAAACTGCCTTAATCCTTTGTGGCACATATTCAAAAAGGTACTGACATGATAGCATTACGCAGTTGCTGCAGATTTGTCGGCTGCACATCCATAATGCAAATCTCCCGTTCCACCACATCCCAAAGGTGCTCTATTGGATTGAGATCTGGTGACTGTGGAGGCCATTCGAGTACAGTGAACTCATCGTCATGTTCAAGAAACCAGTCTGAGATGCTACGCGCTTTATGACATGGCGCGTTATCCTGCTAGAAGTAGCCATCAGAGGTTGGGTACACTGCGGTCATAAACGGATGGACATGGTCAGCATCCCGATGTGGTCTTCTGCTGCTGTAGCCCATTTGCCTCAAGGTTCGACATGTTGTACAGAGATGCTCTTCTGCATGCCTCAGTTGTAATGACTGGTTATTTGAGTTACTGTTGCCGTTCTATCAGATCGAACAAGTCTGGCCATTCTCCTCTGACCTCTGGCATCAACAAGGCATCTGCGCCCACAGAATAGCCGCTCATTCTCTGTAAACCCTAGAGATGACTGTGCGTGAAAATCCCAGTAGATCAGCAGTTTATCAAATACTCAGACCAGCCCGTCTGGCACCAACAACCATGCCACATTCAAAGTCACTTAAATCAACTTTTCCCCCCATTCTGATGTTCGGTTTGAACTGCAGCAGATCATCTTGTCCATGTCTACATGCCTAAATGCATTGAGTTGCTGTCATATGATTGGCTGATTCAACATTTGCATTAATGAGCAGTTGGTCAGGTGTACCTAATAAAGTGGCCAGTGAGTGTATATGAACATGTGATTATACTCTTCAGACACATATTAAAAGATTCAGGCATAATTGTAATATCATAATCATAAACTTTGTCATTTGAAGTGTTTAATTGGTTTGTTGGTTTCATACTGACAGTCACATTTTTTCCCTCCATGACTGGATCCTTGGCATCTTCAGAAGATGACCCGGGCAAGTTCAAACATTACCTTCAGACAAAAGAAAGTGGGACAGAAGCAAATATTTATTTTTGCATGAATTACTGAACAAGCCATTTTGCTAATCTGTGGACTACAGTGAGTAAATGAAACAACAGAAATACCAGCTACACTGAACATATGGTTCTTAACATGCTTTTAAGACAATTCACCCGACCATCACTTTCAAGCATAACATTTTGCAGTCATTAAATCAGGTTACAAGTTTTGCCTTTCATTTGTCATTATGTTTACCTTCTGCACAGAAGCAACAACTCATTCAGGTGGCAGGAGTATAGCAGTACTTAGCTGGTAATGTTAACCAGTCAAGATGTTTGTTGATATCAGTGATTCTGACCTCAATAGTGATGAGGATCACAATCATCCACTCCAGGCGCAGACTGTGCTTCTCACTCAGGTGATTCCTCATCATGTCTGTGAGCTCAGTGCAGTGTTGCAGCTTCTCATTCACCACCTACATGACAATCACCAGAGCCCCCCCCAACACTTCTAATCTGCATCAGCTTTAAAGTCCAATACTTTCATTGGTTACAGCTCTGATGTAAACATAGGCACAAAATAAAAATAAATAAATAAAAATCCACATGTTTATTTGGAAGGCTATTAGGTTAGGTTATATAAGGATATAATATTTATACAATCACGTTTTTTCCTAATTTGCTTACATAATAGATACCAAAGACTTAAAAAGGAGACACATCATTACCTTGACCCTACGATTGATGTTGAGAAACTGACAGGTTTTGTCATACAGTTGCTCCAGGTCCTCTCTGTCCCAGTAGAAATCAGGGGTGATCAGAAGATCAGAACTGAGATTTATGCAATGCCTGTAAAATAACAAAAATGAAAACAAAACCCAAGACCTACAATGACATCAACACTAATCAGTTATTCCACAGACGGTTTCTCACCTCAAAGTAAACAGTTCACCTATTTTCTGCAAGACCTCTGCTCTGGACAGTTTAACTGCTTTTCCAGATTTCAGTGTCTGTTGGGAGAGTACAGACATGAGAGTTGCATGGCAGTTGTAGTGTAATGTAGATTAACTTTCTACAGATGTTGGTCAATTTCTTGATAATATATACTGAACATAAATAATTTATATTCAATAAGGAACTTTTGCATTTTAGACACATTAATGCTGCTCTCAAAATGGATGTGTTGTATATTTCATCAACTACGAAAAAGCACAACTACAAATGACGGTTTAAATGAACATACAGTGTACAAAACTAATAAGTTGAGATACCTCAGGGATTGACTGGATGGATTCAACAAAGTTATCCAGAGAGACCTCCCATATTGCTAGCTTAACTGCAAAAAAGTAAGAGTTCTAAAAAATGCTTTAATTAAAAATACAAATAAAAGAAAAGGCTATGTTATGATTGAAAAAATAATAACTTAAGAAACAGAAAGGAATCTCCAGCTGACCTGACAGAGACAAAGCATTGGAAAATGCAAATTTCTCCAGTATGACTTGCTGGTAGTCCATCTCACTATTAAATATGAAGTTTCCCCGATGCAGCTTTGAATTTCCACTATACACAAACATTAAAGCATATCCTATTACACCACAAAATGAAGATGGACCATTAATGTGCAATAAAACATTATTTTGTGTAGCTATACCCTTCCATCAATCAAATCACATGACATACTCTCCTACTGTGTAATTGATCTCTTCATTTTCCCAGTGGACCAATGCTACCTCATAGGGCTGAATCTCATGATGCTCCAATATTCTCATTACTTTCTTTATCTGTAAGTCAAAATCATAAGGCTACATGAAGATGTGCAAGAACATTCAAAACAAGCTTGGGTATTTTTATGAAGTAATAATTTTGTGACATTGTTGACTATAAGAAAAAAATAATGTCTATTTTAACTATTGTCTATTTTAAGGACAGAAGTTACAGAAACATAGAACCGAACACATTTACTCACTGTTTTCTCATCAACATTCCAGAACACCACTGAGCCTTCTCTAAGGACAAAAACATTCTTAGGTTAGTACCACAATTAAAGACACCTGGCATGAGATAATAATATTTTCTATTTACCTGAAGAAAAAGATCATAGCAGTGTCATTTGGTTTTGATGCCTTTTCTGTTCCGATCACCAGGACATTAGCTGCATCTTTAATTGCAAAATGACCATGATAAGCAACTACCGGTACTTATAATACCAATTTTCACGACTTAGGAATGGAAAATGAAAATGGCAAAGTGATTCTAACATCTACTGCATGTATTAGCCTACAACAGAAAGAAACATAGTTATTATGTTTAATTCTAACCTCTTGGTAGGTCTTTTATTTCAAAAAACCCATTGGCCATTAGATCATGGCAAAGAGTAGGTAGATGATACTGGTCTGCAGTGGCATAGGCAATACACTGCATCATATCCTGTAAAATAAAAGTTAGCAAATATGCATTTAATTCAATGATTATCAACACACTGTGTATTGCATAAATTGCGTGGGGGATACTGAACAGTGCTCTAAATGTATGTATGATGTCAGAATAAGTGACTTGCCTCTTCTGGAGAAGGTAGATTGGCTCTGGATGGTTGTTTCGTCCTTGGTCCCTTTAACGTCCTTAGCATGCTTGGTATGTTTCCTTGCTTTAGCACAGGTCTGGTGGATGTTGTTGTTGTTGTTGACTGCAGCCTCATATGTATACTCCATGTTTTAGGCATCAGACTTAGGACAGGTGATGTTTTAGTGTGTAAAATATGTGGTCCTTTACATGTTTTTGTGTAAAGTCCAGAAGACCTCACAGGACGGTGTGTAATGGCATGCACGTTCTTGTGGTCTGTGTGAAGGCATGAAGCATTGAGAGCCAACAGATTTTGATTTGGAGGACACTTGAACCCCGAGGAAGAGGCATTTTCTACATGTTCTGCTATTCCAGAAAGTATAAATCTGGAGTAACATGCCCTCTCCAAAGGCTGCTGCAGTCTCCAGGGTGTTAGTGCTATAAACCACCTTGTTAACATACTCTACGTACCTGTTAAAATAATAAACATTAGGCATTCATTAGTTAACTAGAAGTAGTAGTCCATAAAGGGTGACTAGCTGAAAGGACATTCCAGTCAGTAATTTCATCTTACTGACCTTGACTGAGGCAACAGCAGTCAGATAACTGGCTAGATGCTAAACTCGTGATAGTTGTGCATGCCAGCTAGGCAAGTTATCTGAACTTGTAGTTAGCCAGCTATGTTGTATTAGACGTTGTAATGTGTAGAAATTAACAGCAAGATAAATGGATGCTCTGCAGAGCAAGCCACCAACAGCAGACTATGTTTTCTTTTTTTACGTCTTGTCCTGTTAGCTATATAGATTAATGAAGTCCATTGCCAACTGTAAGCATGTTAGCTGGCTAGCTAATTGAAAATACTAAATTTAATTGTACTTTATAGCATTGAAATACAATAAAACACATTTACATAAAATGTAGTAAAGTTAGTTACCTACCATGTGCTCTCTTCCAAAAAACACCATACCACAACTGTCTGGCATTGCTGTATTTACCAGCTAGCTAGTTAAGTGTTGGTACGTTGAGAGATATTCATATAAAGTTTATTTGGAATATTTGAACAAAGCGGGTACTTCCGTATTGGTATCGCGGATTGATTCAAAGCCACATACAAAAAGATCCGAAGCTCCGCTTTAGATTATCTGTTTGATACTCGTGGGTAAAGCGATGTTTTGTGAAACACTGAACCATTCGAAGCAAATTGTGTCGCTTCGAGGTTTTGAAGCAATCTGACCATTGTCCATGGTGGTCCATCTCCATCTCCAAATGGAGACACCTACTGGCCACGTTTAGTATCGTCACATCCAGATTCTGTGAAACGACTCAAACAAGCTTTGACGAAGTCAAATATACTTATTTTGGTGGGTTATGCCAAGCTATCGACACTATTGCTCAATAAATATTTCGGTGAAATCACTATACAATAAACAAAACAGAAAAAAACGTTCACATTATCAGAAACAGCTAATTGCAAATGTAATGAACACTCTTTGAAGTATTTTTTTCTGTTGTGTTTATTAACATTTGTAAGGCAATTTCACTTGCTTGGTATTTCACGTTCACGTGTAAAACATGTCATTTATGAAAATAATCTGTTGACAGGTTGGAATTATTGCATAATTTACCACTTAGGTGGTAAAAAAACACACTAGTGCCCCCTATCGATAAAGTGAAATGTTGGTGTGTTGCTTAGATACATAAGAGTGAAGAGACGTTGTGACACTTTTATGTTGAAGATAGCAACGTGTAGTGGAGGAAATATAATTCTGATGAAAGGTGTGAAAAAATATACAAGGTAAGAGATTGAGACCCACTTGTAAAAATAAGCCCTCACCTTATTATGTCGTTTTAATAAGGCTAATTTTGTCAGTCTTCTTATTTAGCTAGCTACCATTTTGTTCTTGGATCAGCTCCAAGTATTTTTAACCAAAAAAAAGTATTTTTAAAATGTTTTATACAACATGTCTTATCTAAATGTGCACTTCATGTGGTGCTTAACTTTATCAGTTGAACCACGTTATAACCTTTGATCTAACTTTGATCTAGACAGATGCAATGGCATTTCATTATTTTAAGCCTTACCTTTGATCATGTGAAGTTAATTTTATTACTGTAGCCAGAGAGTCTGAGGTCTGTACACTTAAACAGACAAACTGCGTTTAATCTACCACTGCAATGGAAGAGTCTGTGATGCAGCAGCACTTGGTCCACTACAAACAGGCCACAGAATCTGCACGAGAGGACCTAGCTGCTCTCCAGGCTAAATATCAGCGTCTCCAGACACAGGTGTTTTCACCTTTTCACTAAAGAGTGCCTCTTATAATACAAAGTAGAACTTGAACATTTGTTCCACATTATGTTTTTCACATTTTCACTTTAACAGCTGCAGGATTGTCAGTCGAAGAGTTCATCTCAGGAGGCTGTGGTACTTGACATGAGAGAGGCAATTGACAGGCACAAGGAGACAGAGGCCAGACAGACTTCTCTCATTAGTTCCCTCAGGGAGCGTATCCACAACACAGAACAAGAGATTAGCGCCATTGCCTCCTCCAAAAGCATTATGGATATGAAATTACAAGTGCTTACCAAAGAGAATGAGGAGATGAAACGGAGACAGCTACAAATGGAGATCAAATCTAAGTAAGCATTGGGTTGTTCTGCTCATTTGATACATTATACCACAATTAGCACCTCTGACATATAAAAATAGTTTAGAGTTGAAACATTGAATGTGTTTTTCTAGAGAATATCTTGGAGAATGGGACATGGCAAAGCAGCAGGCAAGCGATTTACAGGCGAGGTGGGAGGAGCTTGTGTCCCGATTAGCCAGCAAACTCTCCATTGATGTAGACAGGAGTGGCAAACCCACGGAGACCATTGTCTCTTTGGTGAGTGCATGATGAATGCTTTCAATGGGGACTTGTATTATTCTCTTTGTTAATAAAGCACACTTGCATCTTCAGGTAGATCAGTGCTGCAAAGAGAGAGACAGACAGAAGACTCAGATAAGTGCCCTGGAGGAGAGTGTGAAATGTCACGAGGTGGAGTCCAAGGCCAGCAGGGAGACGGTGAGACGACTGGTGGCTGATGTGGACCGTGAACAGAAAATCTCAGCAGCCCGTGTTAGCGACCTGAACTCAGTCAGACAGGTAACTCTTCGTTTCTGACACGTCAACCATGAGCAGCTACGATCCGGCAAACGTAGTGCCTCGGCCGGAGGAGAACAGCCATGTTATTGTTGTGCTTCTCAGGAGCTTGAGCATGCGATGCTGAGGGAGCAGAGTCTGGAAGAGGAGCGTCGCAGCCTGGGAAAGAAACTGCAGGAGCGTGAGCTGGCGCTAGCTGCTGTTAGCCAGGAGTACAGTTGCCACAGCAAGCATGCTCAGGACCTGGAGCACACGCTCCTCAGATGCCAAAATGAGGTCCGGGCATTGCAAAGTCGCACGGAGACCTTCAGGAAGGAGGTGGAAGTTCTGCTTGGGGCTCAGTCTGCAACTGCTCTGACCAGAGAAGAACACATTCTGGAGAGACTCAGAGAAATATGCAGAAAAGAGAAGAGCAGTAATGAGGTAATGTTAAATTCTCAAACAGAAACAATGCTTTTTATTCTTTGCATTCACTTATCTCTGACACTTTGAATAAGTGCCGGTCCCTCTGCTCCAGGCCGTGGCTGAGCTGGAGGCCAGGTTGGCTGAGGGGTCGTGCGAGCTTGCCAAGCAGACAGAGCTGCTGAGAGCCACAGAGGTGAAGGCCCGGCACTTCCAAAGCAGGATGCAGGAGCTGGAGACCGAGCTGCTGACAGCAGGAGTCAGCAAAGATGGGCTGAGAGACGAGAAACAGCAGGTGAGCTGACAGGTGTTTACAGGGTCCTCCAGCTACTGTAGTTTTCTTACCAGCGTAGAAGAGTTGGTTTATGTTTTGATATTCTAATAATGCCACAACAGTGAAAGTTAGAAGTGCCTGACAGGGTTCAGTTATCCATTTAGTTTTTCTTGATTTTTGTGCAGTACCTGCAGTTTCTGGAGCAGCTTTCCGAGAGAATGAAGATAGAGCGTGTAGCCACAGATCTGGGCTTTGACATGAGACTTGAGGCTCTGCTGACACGAGCAGAACAACTTACAAGACAAGAGGGGAGTGCAGTAGTCGAAACCAAAACTCTGGTCTACAGTCTTCAGAAAAAGGTTAGAAAACTGTTGGAGAACACAGTGGACTGTGGTATAACAGGTTTCTCTGTAATGGTACGAAGACACGCTTGAACTCCCCTGTTCTCCTAACTGGTCCAGCGATTCCTGGGGCACACCGAGATGATCTCTGTTGTTTTGGGTGAAAGGTGAAGGAGCAGAGGGAGAGGTTGGAGAGCAAGGAGCTGCACATAGTGTTGCTGAGGAGGAAGGTGGCCCAGCTGGAGGAGGAGAAGAGGAGTCGCTCGGCTCTCGCCGTTGAACGCGACGACGCCGCCTTGGCCAGCAGGAAGCTGCAGAAGAAGGTGGAGCATCTTCAGGCTCAGCTGAGCGTCATGCGCTTCTCCAGCACGGAGCTGAAGGCCCAGCTGTCCCACACCAACGAGCTGAAGGTAGAAGGGAAGAGAGCTCCCGCCCACAAGCCGGCCAGAGGCAGAGTCATTTAGCCACGTGTATATATATATATATATATATATGGAAATGTATAAATGTATCTACTACACATATCTACAATCTAAAACCCTCCAGAATGTATGAATTGTATAATAAGATTTTTAAGATATTGTATAGGACATAAGTTGTATTGTGGCATTAAAATATTGTGAATTTTGCATTTGTGTTTTGTGAACATAAAAAACCCTGATAGCTCAGGTTTTACTGTGTTTGGTGCAATAAGATTAGAGTGATGGAACAGAGCCAGACCATTGAGGAGCAGAGTAAGTGTCTGGACAAACTTGAGAAGAACAAGGCAAAAGTGGCAAAGAGACTTAACACAGTAAAGACAGAGCTGCAGAACCAGGAGTACAAAGCCAGCCACGAGCTCCAGCAAGCCCAGAGGATCCTCCACGGCCAGGCCAGCACCATGGCAGAACTGGCCCACAGGGAGAAACAGGTACAGTGTACGGTCACCTACTCACCGCTATGGACCGCTATGGACTGCATTGACATTCCTGTTGATCTTAGCATTATATTTGTGCATGCCTCGCCCTTCTGTCAATAGGACGATAACTTGGTGTGTTTCCCATGTCAGCTGCTGGACTTCTGCATTGTGGTGTCACAAATGTTGGGGGTGGACATGCCATCCACCACGCCCAGCAGTGAGGTCATCAAACGGTTGGAGGTTCTGATTCACTCAAGCTGCCTCCAACCGCGCCTGGCGTGCCAGTGTGGAGCACTGCGCTATGGGCCCTACGGGGCTCCAGTCACTACCTGCTCCACCCACACAGCTGGTGCCCTGGTACCTGAACCACTGGCCCTGTCTCCACCTCCCTCCAGAACTACACCCTGAGGACCATTATGCCTGGTTCGTTCATAATCAGTGGCAAATTATAAATGGTATTTAATAGGTAATAATGGTGCATGTTATGACAATGGTTGAACAATGTTTATGAACTCGTCTCAGAGATTTATTTTTAGGAGGTCATTAAAAAGGTATTTTGTGGTTTACGTCCTGATTTATCTTATTGGATAAAAATGTATTTGATTTGATTTAGGACATTTAAAGTGTTTGGACTGGAGATGAAAGACTTCAGTTTTTATGAGATTTTTATGCTTAATAATTAATTACGTATCCACACCAAATAAACAGAACTCAAAATATCAGCAACTTTTTATTTTTTAATATTTTTGTTTTGGGCTAATAGGATAATAAAAAACAAGTTTATATAGCATCTCTATTTTCAATGCAAAGGTTTCCTAGGCCTTAGCAAACTGTACATAGATAATATATCTATGGTATCCATGATTTTCCATACAATACTGAATATCTGACATTTAACTTTGATATAGCAGGTTAGTTAAAGTTTAACAATGACAAATCGAGAAAAACAATGAACAACTTTAAAAGCAAAAGAATATCACATGCCAAAAATACATATAAAAAATAGTTGCAATATATAGTTCTTTAAAATGTTATTTTACAAGTATTCCATTTTTTCCAAGTAATTCCAAAGACTATATCTATATCACCAAGTCAACTCAGTACTTTTCATGATTAAAAAAGAAGAGGGAAAAATATTACAGCTTTGTCACATGAACTGGTCATGAACCAGTATTTCCAACAGGACTAATCCACAGTGAACATCCACTGATAATCAGTCAAAATACTTTGATAAATATCTTTTTCTGCTTTTTTTAAATTTGGAAGATCTGTATTAATACCATTAATGTCTGCCTATCTTGCAGTGCATAACCAACAACCATCTGTCTTACCATTATTATTTATGGTATTAATTTTCAGTGCAACAAGCTTCTTCTTAATATCTACATTAGATGTAAACCTAGCAGCTGTGTTTAGCTACACAAAGACAGAGTAGTCGGCTTTGGCTGCCAGTGTAGTGGTGTTAGTTGTCCAGGCAGAGTAACATCTATGAGACATCAGTGTTCCAGAAACGCTCACACAGGTGGAGGCCCGTGGGTGTAACTGAGCGTAGGATGGAAGGAGTGGGTGAAGGTGTTCGAGTGTGTGCAGCTGTAGTCGTCCTGGTACGCGGGCACCAGGCAGGTCGTGGCCGCCAGTAGCAGCAGGAGGAGCAGCTGCAGAGGTAGTGAGGTCCAGAGGACACGCCGCAGGAAGCGTCCGCACCAGGACCATGACTCCGCCTCCTCAGAAGGGGAGGAACCGGATCCAACGCCGCTGGGAGACCTGCTCACATCATGGACATAGCAGATCACATAGGAAGGCCCAGTTGCAGCATTCATACACATCAGTTGGACTATCTATCTGTATAGTTCTGAAGTATCCTGTGAACTACAGTTTTGAATATCTAAACATTTACAACGTCAAATATGTGTGCTTTTCAGATTTCAGGGATTTGTATGTATATATCCATACTTGCCTAATCAAAAGTCCATGCACCATCAGGTAGAATTGATATGGTTCTATCTTAGCAAATGCAGGCTGCTACTTTATTAACAGAGAACGCTTAAGCTGGTCAGGCCTGACAGACAGAGTTAGCTTAAGTGAGATGCAAGCTTTTACTTAGAAGTGAGGGAACCACCTTAAATGAGTGTTTCTCCTCCACATCCTGCCATATAGTTAGAGAGGAATTACAGTACATGCCAAGGAGAGGAAGCTGCCTAGCAGTGTGTACTGGAAAAGCATTTCAAGCAGTTCTTTGATAACGGCAGAATTTACTGTGAAGATACAAACTAAACATTGAACTGATGCGAGATAACGGCTCACTATTCATGCTGTTCAGTGTGTATCAGATTAAAGCCAAAAACATTACAATCACGTGAGGCAACTAGGCATTGTTCAACATCTCAGTCTGGATACTGAAAAAATGAGATCTGAGAAATTGAACACTATGTAAAACAAAGCTTAATTTTTCATGTAGTTTAAAAAAAATGAGACTTGATCATCTCAATTTATGTCATTATATAGCCAAAGTAGGTCTGCATGTTTTGTATTTGACACAAAATGCCATTTGAAAGCATCTCTCCTCACACCCAGTACGCCTATTAAACAGCACTGTTATGACTGCTCAGCACTGCCCCAAACACGCCCTTCTATTCTCCACAAATGGACACCTGAGAGGACTGAAGCACAGATGGCAGATTGTAGGGGGAAGAAGATGGAGGATTAGTCATTGAGAAGATGTGACACAGGAAAGAGAGGAGGAGAACGCCACAGACCTCTGCTGCGACGCTGTTCATTGCAGACGCTTGCTGGCTACGCGGACGATGAAACAGTTGCTCAGCAAGCAAGTAGCCAATAACAATTTTTTTTTTCAGCCACAGAGTATAAGCAGAAATAATAAATGCATAGTAAAGTGCGCTGTGACAGTAACTGAATGTACTCCTTGAGGAGTATAGTATACTTTTCTGGTGCATGGCCTCCTGTTGGTGACATCTGAGATTTCTAGTCTAAGCTGTTTCTAAAAAAAACTATATATAAAATGTTCAAATTCACTTGTACAATTCAAAATCAGGTATGTTTTTTCAGTCACTAGCACCTAAGTTGATTGAGGTGATTTGACTAAGCTAAGGAGCTTTAGTCATACAGGTCTTAGTAAAACTTCAAATCAACCCAGACACAGTGACGGAACTGTGAAATATCAGATCACAGGCTGAGCTCTTCCTAATGTTCTAGAAACCAGGAGACAGGTACCTGCGACGTGCACTGCTCACAGAAGCTCCAGCCTTGGAGAGACTACTTTTGCCCTGTTGCTGTTTGCAATGAACAGGGGGGGGGGAGTAAAAGAAAGAAAGAATGTTTCAGTCTGTGCAATTAAGTCTGATTCTGATTCTAATACATCTAGCAAAGCTACTGACAGAAACCTAAACGGATGCTCAGGAAGAAAATCGAATGAGTGGGAGGGACATTCTAGGGAAGCAAAGAAACGTTTTCTTCAAACAAAGTTGTCCTTCAAAGAAACTGGTTCTTCAAAGCATAATGTTGCAAAAGATCCTTGCTGGAGGGCTAGATTAAAAAATAAGAATTAACTCAGACAATTTAAAACTGTCTGGTTTCCTACATTTTAAAGACAAAGTGAGGCCAGCATTTAGTATTTATATCAGAACCAGTTTTCTGTGGACATTAGAGAATCGAGGGTGTCTACAAGGACCATGAATAAGAAGAAAATGTGCTGAAGAGCTAAATGACTAAATGAGGCAGAACATGGGGGTGGGGGGTGTTCACATCAAATGAGAAATTGGTTTGGAGAAAGTGGCACTGGAGTCAAGTAGAAGAGAGGAGGAATCAGACCTTGAGAGCTGAAGTGGTGATGGGGTATGCGGGATATGGGCGTGGGCACTGGGGTATGCGGGATATGGGCGTGGGCACTGCGAACTATGCCGAAGGACACCAAGACTATACTGAGTGTCAAGCGTGTCTGTGGAGCAGGTTCCTGGGGCAGTGGGGGCACGAGTGAACATCCATTGCCTTCACGTGACAAAAGACTTTCATCCTTGCAGAGCTACTACCCCCTACCCGCCAGAACGCTACCCCATACCCGCCAGATCAGGACAACGCGTTACCGATCGCTGCCGACTCGGAGTGCTCCGTCCCGAGACAGGACTCAGAGATCCCGACGTGTCCAGTTCATCAGCGGAAGACCAAGATGACAAATCCTAGCAGATTAAACATAATGAAAGGTATGTACAGTATGCATCAGTTTAATCCAAATATGTTTTAAAGGAATGAATGTATGTGTCAGCTGAACCGAGGCGCTGACCTGCTGACTGCTGGTAATGTCTAGAGTCTTCTCCAGCTCTCTGATGGCTCGCGTCACCTCCTTCAGGAGCAGTTTGAGGCGGTTCCCAATAACATGCACCTTCTCCTTGGCCTCCAGACAGTCGCTGCCCTCTGCATGGACGAGCAGCTGTAGGGACATGTCCTGCAGGGACGCCACCTTCAGCTGTGAGTCCAGCAGCTCCCGTCGGATTTGCTGGAGAGAGCAAGCACAGAGGAATAAGTCCTGCCCAAGACTGGAACTACTCCAGAACTGCATTTACACAAGCGCATATTGGGCTCCGCAATATTTATAAACCAGCATAACGTGTCGTACCGAGAGGGTTTTGTGGTGCTCCTGCAGAGTGTCGCTGTCCTGGCTATGATCGATCGGGACAATCTCATTCCTCCTGCGATCAATATTCTCCAGCCACAGAAGAAGGCCGTGACTCATTTCATGGAAGTCCTTCAGGACACAACGCATATATAGTTCAGTACATAATGATATATAAACTATATATCACTTTCATTGGAGACACAGACAGAGCAAAATACCTTTCATGCCAATCGAACTGTGAATTACTGCAATACCCTGTGAGTTTGCAGTAAGAGCCGACAGACTTGCCTGGCACTGCATCAGAGCGTCCTGCAGAGAGCTCCTCCACTCGCCCAGCGCGCTGTTCAGCCTCTCCCACCGGTTGTTCATCTCCCTGAGCCGAGCCTGCAGCTGCTGCGTCTCACCGCTGTCCGACTGCACAAACTCAGAGCTGCACAGGTTGATGGACAACACGATGGCCTTGCGCTTGTCCACAGCCTTCTGCAAGCCCTACAGCAGATTGGAAAGCTCCGTTACCGGCACCGTTCTGGACGTTTCGGCTGGAGATTTGAACTCTGTCTCCCATCACGTCTCATTTCTCATTAATAAAGTTATTTGAGTCGATGTAAGGGCTAAGGCCACCATTCGTGTGGTAAGCGGCCGTTCCCAGCAGACATGTCTGGAGGGGCTGACCTTGAGATTCTTGATGCGCAGCTCGATGGCTTGGATGTCGGCGCTGGCATCCAGCCGGCTCTGCTGCTCCGGTTCCGCCCCTGCCTGCCTTGACTCCGCCCCTGCCTGCTCCAGCTCCGCCTCTGCCCGCTCCAGCCAGTTCCAGATGCTGTTCAGGTCCGAGTTGAACTGCTGCCACTGTTGTAGGTTCTGCTTTATGCGTAGCTCTTTGCTGAGAGCCTGGGCCTGCAGGAGCTCCCAGCGCTCGATCACACCTGGAGACAGCAGCACCTCAGAGCTCCAGAGACCATGGACTACAAACGGACTGCATATTTTTGTCAATGTTAAAAATGTGTCACAGAAAACATATACAGTACATTCACTGTGCATCACCACTACTAAACATTATGAACCTTAATTATAATATTAAGTATATTATATTTACTATTAAAAGTGTGATGTGAGAGTATTATATGTGTTTTTGAGTACCTGAAGTCTGGGATTCTGAGCTGTTTGGGTTCACAAAGCCAGACCGCTTGTCTTCCTCGTCCTTCAGCTCAAAGCCGACCCTCTTCAGTGTGTCAATGCTGCCACGACACTCACCCAGCAACCGCATCTGCAGAAACACAAAAACATGCTCACGTTGCTCAAGGAAAGTTTACCTCTACCAGAATCACTTACAGCCTAGGTAGTCACACCACACAATTACCCTGGAGAACAGTGAGAGTGCTTCCTGCAGAAAATATCTATTTATTATGTATTTTTGCATGCTGAATCCAAATATGGTTTCTGTATTACCATAGTAGGTATGCCATGTGTAATATGGAGAAAATAAAATATAGATGAAACTTATATGTCACTCTGCAAAATTCTGAAAATTCTGCCCTCCCTGCCTGGGCCCTGCCTGGGCCTTGTTCTTGAGCCTGCAAGAACACAGAGCCCTAAGGCCTCTGCAGGACTCACGTAGCCCACGTAGGACGCGTCCAACTCGGGCCCGGTGGGCGTGCGGCTGCGGATGAGGTTCTCCGTCTGCTGCAGGTGGAATCTGCTGGTGTCCAGGGCCTTGGCCAGGTGACGGAAGTGTGTCTCCAGAAAAGCTCCGTCTCCTGCAGAGATGCAGTCATTACCATCAAAGTCCAAAAAATCTGCCATTGAAGTTTGACACAGGCACAAGGACTGTAGCTTGTATCCATCTTTCAATAAAATAAATAAAATATTAATTTCTGGTACTTGAAGCAGAAATATATTTGTGGGGATTATTCATAACAGGTTCTGAGGTTCTGACCCTCTATGATGACAGGGGTGGGGAGCATTTTTTCCACTGGGGGTCAAATTAAAATTATCATAGCTGGTTATGGGCCACAGGTTGCAGCAAAGTTACATACAGCCAACAAATAGGGATGTAATAAACACATACTGATTACAGTATATAAAGTTAGATATTCGTAATATCTTTTGCAATATCTTTTCCAGTGTGGTCTGACGGGGCTGGAAAGGCCGAAATGTTCTGGCACTAGCACTAGGGCAGCAAGCACACACTCCTTCACACCCTCATCTGCAGAATAGCTTCAGCTCTTTGCGCTCAATATTGACATTTTGCCACTAAAAATCTAGGGCATGGACATAACAGGGCCAGGTGTGGCCCTCCACTCAACCGTATATGGCCCGCAGGCTGGAGGGTCCCCACCCCTGCATAACGACAAACATGTTTATCACATAATATATATATATATATATATATATATATATATATATATATATATATATATATATATATATATATATATATATATATATATATTAATTCAACACTGATTTAGGCATCAAACTGACCTATTGCTGTTTTAAGAGATCATGCCAAGTTGCTTTAGTAAGTTATTGTGAATAATACCCATGTGTTTGGGAAACACAGACACAAAACAAAGAAAATGAAAAGCACCCTTAGGAAACCTGTATGGTGCTGAAACAGAATGAAATGATCTCAATAATCATCAGTCTCTCCTCATCACAAACCTCTGTAGAACATGCAGTAGATTAAAGCATGTAAATCAACCCAGAGCAAAAAAGAAGGAAAGAGGTTAGACAAAGCAAAGGAAGGAGGTTAAAAAAAGGTCACGACTGCAAAAACTGGTTGTGTGCCAAGATTTGGCTGTTAAGGGGTTAGAAGTGATTAATCAGATTTTCAGGGGGTGTTGGTTGGGTTAATATGTGCTCCCCAGTCCAGCATGCTGTGGCCAACGTTGCCTACCAGAGGTCGAGCTCAGAGTTTGCTCTGTTAACTTTACATATGCTTCAGGGCTCTCTGGGATCTCTACATCTGGGAAGAGACACATACAGTACATACGGTACATACAGTACATACGGTATATGTAGAATGGTTTCGGCAGCGCGTCTAAAACAGTTCATATTTAGATACCATCTTCAGCTGTAGGGAATCTGATACGTGCTCCATCTAAAAATGCACCTATAATGTTCTTGTTGATGAGCTCAGTATATTTTTGTAAGTCAGATTCATTCATAATTAAGATAAAGATGGCGCTACACGACCTTAAAGGCTGGTTTAAACACCCATATTCATAGGCCTTTGGGGCATTCACAGCAGGCTTAGGCCAAAGCCCAGACTGACCTGAGAGTCCCGAGGCCTCGCCCTCGGGGCGTGCGCCGTCCTCTCCCTCCTCGCCCCGCTCCGAGGCCAGGACCCTGCCTGCACTCTCGGGGCCGTGGCTCAGGTCATAGTCGTGGTCCCACTCCAGGGGGATGGAGTCCACGCTGGCTGGGGTGTCCCGGCCCGAGCACTCCGCCCGCGGGGGGGCAGCCAGCGAGGCGGAGCGGCTGGAGGAGAGAAGACCGTCACCCGGGCGTTCGCTCCACAGGAGGCTGGACGCCTCGCCTGCCTCGTCCAGGTCTGAGCAGGAAAGGTCGTCGTCTGCAAGCTGAAAATACAAGCAAAGCACACGTTTGAAAACATATCAGACTACAATGAGAAAAGCCAAAGCTACAACAGGGCAACCTAAAATTTACCTCGTACAAACTTAACAACTTAGGACCTTATCAGATATCTATGCTTCTGATATTACTGCTATAAGTAAGGGTTCAGTAAGCCTGTAGATAAGGAGGTAAAGGTTCAGTAAGCCTGTAGGTAAGGGGGTATGGCTTCAGTAAGCCTGTAGGTAAGGGGGTAAGGCTTCAGTAAGCCTGTAGGTAAGGGGGTAAGGCTTCAGTAAGCCTGTAGGTAAGGAGGTAAGGCTTCAGTAAGCCTGTAGATAAGGAGGTAAAGGTTCAGTAAGCCTGTAGGTAAGGGGGTAAGGCTTCAGTAAGCCTGTAGGTAAGGAGGTAAGGCTTCAGTAAGCCTGTAGATAAGGAGGTAAAGGTTCAGTAAGCCTGTGGATAAGGAGGTAAAGGTTCAGTAAGCCTGTAGGTAAGGGGGTATGGCTTCAGTAAGCCTGTAGGTAAGGGGGTAAGGCTTCAGTAAGCCTGTAGGTAAGGGGGTAAGGCTTCAGTAAGCCTGTAGGTAAGGAGGTAAGGCTTCAGTAAGCCTGTAGATAAGGAGGTAAAGGTTCAGTAAGCCTGTAGGTAAGGGGGTAAGGCTTCAGTAAGCCTGTAGGTAAGGAGGTAAGGCTTCAGTAAGCCTGTAGATAAGGAGGTAAAGGTTCAGTAAGCCTGTGGATAAGGAGGTAAAGGTTCAGTAAGCCTGTAGGTAAGGGGGTAAGGCTTCAGTAAACCTGTAGGTAAGGAGGTAAGGCTTCAGTAAGCCTGTAGATAAGGAGGTAAAGGTTCAGTAAGCCTGTAGGTAAGGGGGTAAGGCTTCAGTAAGCCTGTAGGTAAGGGGGTAAGGCTTCAGTAAACCTGTAGGTAAGGGGGTAAGGCTTCAGTAAGCCTGTAGGTAAGGAGGTAAGGCTTCAGTAAACCTGTAGGTAAGGGGGTAAGGCTTCAGTAAGCCTGTAGGTAAGGAGGTAAGGCTTCAGTAAGCCTTTAGCTTTACCGGTAGGCGGGTGAGTTTCTTATAGTAGCGCTCCACTCGTCCAAACACCTCCTGGCAGTAGCGCTGCAGCTCCTCCAGCTCCTCCTCTATGACGGCGGCATCAAGGGGCTCACTCTTCTCTATCAGCGCCTCCCCGTGGTGGAAGATGTGCTCCGTCCTGGCTGTGTTCAGAGAGATCTCCTGCTGGAACGCCTGCTCGGGAGAAAGTAAAAGGAGATGGGTCAGACCAGGCAAACGAGACAAACTGGAAATTATAGTACGCAAATCGCCCGCAGTCACCCGAGCTGAGAGCGAGTGGACGGAGGCGGCTCACCCTAAGCTGTTTGAGTTTGGCTTGGACGTCACACTCGGAGAAGTGCTCAATGTTGGTCAGCTGGAGGTCCATCTCAGTCAGCCACACCAGTATGCCGTCTCGGGCCGTCTCAAACTCCTCCCTCTGACTAATAAAGTGCTGCAAGAGCGAACAGTTCAAATGAAAAAGACACCTTCCTGCAGAATGTCATTTAAGCTGACTAGTCGCATATTATTTTAATACTATACACATGTGTTTGGAACAAACTTAAGATTTCTTTAACATAAACTCATTAGGCATGATTTAGTCCATGCTCAGAGCCAGGCGTCAGGCCGTGGGGTGGTGGTCTCCGTCTGAAGGGAGTGTGGGTGTGCGTACCTTGAGCCGACGCAGGATGGCAGCCACGCGTCTCTGCAGGTTGTCCCAGCGCAGGTTGCCATCGTGGGCCATCTGACGCAGGCGACAGGCCACGTCGGTGCGGTTCTCCCGGGCCAGACGCCGGTACTGCTTATTGATCAGCTCCAGCTGGGTCAAGCTCTCATGCACCTGCCGCTGAAAAACCTGTCAGAGAGTAATGATATTCTTTAACCCTTTAAATCCTGCCAACAACTAGACCCAACCGCATAATCTGGAGTCTCACTCATCTCTCTTCTCACTCTTCACTGTCTTTCTTATTAGCTCACCTGATTAGCTACTGATAAACTCAATTAATAAGAACAGAAGCTGCATAGTATGAGGTCTGATTAGTAATACACTTTTAGAAACTTTTAAAATCCTATTTCAGTTTCATCCTCCATATAGAACTACCAGAGGATATGGGCAAAGGCTAGCATGAGGGGTTGAAACACTAGCCTCTGCTCTGGTCTGAGTCTCACCTCAAATTTCTTCAGTTCTTCCTTGGCAACTGTGTACAGGACACCGGCAGAGTTTGGCAGGGCAGCTGTCCTCTCCGATGAGGACAGCCATTCCTCAAAGTTGGAAAAGTCATCCAAAAACTTCTGCCAAAGACGCCATGTCTCCTCAATCCTATGATGAGAAAAGTTATTCAGAAGAACAAGAGGTTGACAATGTTCACCACTAACTTCTAATGTTCACAGCCGTGTCCTTAATCTTCATGACAGGCCTCTTGTAACAGAACAGTAATTACACTATTTACAGATAACTATATATTAATTACACCTATAAAGAATAACTTTGGCTGCTGAGGCAGTGTGCTAATGCGAATGCTGATAACCTTGTGTTCTATATCTCCACATCACATCATAATGAAGAATATGAATATTTCATAAAACCACTGAACTAAGTTAAAGCATGCTGCAATACCGTAGTAATTATAGTAGACTATACACCAGATGGGTGGAAGTGTCACATTAAGAGTGTGTGGAACTGTAAGGTGAGGAGCTGTGCGTACTTGAGTCTCCTCTCCATGGACATGGCGCAGATGGTTCTCCAGCGCCGGTCCAGGCTGCGTGTGGCCTGCTGGATGGAGTCGCACTCCGCGTCTGTGGCACATGCATCACAGTCGTGCAGAAGCACCTCGCACAGGTTCAACACAGAGGCCACGCCTGTGCTGTGTTTCTCTATGTCCCTCTGCAGCTCCTGAACACACACACACACACACACAAACACACACACACACACGCGCGCGCACACACATGCACACAGTTGGACATTCACAAAATGTATTTTAAGGTTACTTTTAAAAATGGAGAGAGTTGGAGACTGTTGGAGCAGAGGGGGAAGAGAGTTACAGAGACGGAGGAGGGTAAACGACGGTGGTGTAGCCGTACCTGCTGCAGGTCCAGTTTCCTCTGGATCTCCTGAAAGTCGCAGGTGTCGTAGACGATGGGGCGTGCCAGCTCGGTCTCAATGTGGGCCAGCCACGTGCGCAGGCTGCTCATGTTCTTATCCAGCTGCTGCACGGCCACCAGAGTCTCACGCAGCTTCTTCGTCCTGGTTTTCACATGGGAGCATTAGACCCACACATGCGAAAATACAGTGCTGGCGCCATTGTCTGGCTGGAGGCCCTGTGCTGTGTGCTGTTACCTGGCTCCAATGAGGTCCAGGAGGTGCTGCCAGCGCTCGCCGACCTTGCTCAGCTTGTGCTCGATCTCCGAGGCTTTGGTCTCATTGCTGGCGCAGACCAAACGCTTGCCAAGCTGCTCCAGATGCTGCTTGTCCTCCTGTGCTACCGCCAGCTCCTCCTGGTAGTCCTGATGACAAATACGTACATTTGTACACACATCCACACCCGTGCGCACACGTGCACTGATGGGTTAATGCTGACAGATGGCTAGGAGTGCAGCAGGTGATTGAATCTTAAACGTCAGTCACATTCTTACAGGGAGGAGCTACAGTAATAGCTGATAGCGACGCATAATGTTAGCAGCAGCGGCTTGTGAATGCTGTGTGAATTCAGGCGTGTGTGAAAAGTGCCGTTTTGTGGCGAGGAAAACGCTGCCGGTTTCCACGAACGTAACGGCAAGAGACGTACCTTTCGGAGTTTCTCGATCATGTCTTCAATGCTGATGTCACCGTTCTGGGAGACCTTGCTCTCCATGCGAGTGAGCCAGTCGGACAGCTCCCGGTACCGCTCGTTAAAGACGGCCCACTCGCTCAGCTTCTCACTCAGCCTCTGCCTGCGCACAGACAGCTGTACACACACACACACACACACGAGAATGAGGACGTTCTGCCTGAGGTGCGCAGTTCGGTGTGTGCGCATGTACAACCCATACAAATCACACGTTAAGATTTGCGCGTCCTTTCTTTCTTTACTCCGTTCGTGTGACTGTAAAGCACACCTTCACCAGGGCTGGGAGGAAACAGCAAGAAATGAAAAATAAAAATGTCAAACTGCATTTCTTCAGGTGGTATCAATCAGTATCTATTTTTTAGGGTGTTATTCTGAAAGCTTGCACACATCCTGTGGTCTACAGGCTCACGCAACGGATGCTACACAGGCAAGCTGACAGGAAAAGCCCTTTGCATCTGTCTCTCAGTCTCAAGACCAATTAGTCCTCAGAACATTTTACTTAACTGTGGACTTAAAACTGTCACCTTCACAGTATTTACAGAAACACAAAATCAGCTATCAGTACCATGTCATTTTACCACAATTTTAACTCAGACAGACCGTTTCAGAGGTTTGTCTGACATTCAGCAGACTGAGATATTGTATCTCGAGTGAGAATGTACTGTGATCTTTCACATCTACACCACAGCGTTGTTTAGAGAATGAACTCACACACGGTGCAACAGTGCTACCAGGCCTTGTGCAGCAAGTTTTGCATTATACACATATGTACATCACCTATAGCTGAACTATGTAAGCACTGTGATACATTATGATGGTGTTCAGTGTCCAGTCTTCCTGTACCTGGTGGCAGATCTCCTCCCACTGGCGGTGCAGCATCTCGATGCGTTCCTGCAGCACACACAGGTCCTCGGTGCTGATGTGGCTGGAGAGAGACTCCCGCAGCACGGTCAGGTGGGCCAGGTCCTCCGTCCAGCCATCGAACGTGCTCTCCAAGTCCTGCAGTTCAGCGACAGGTCAGACACGTTCTGAACAGGGCTGGTGCAAAGCAATCTGTCATAGGCTGCCGTGTGGCATTCTGGGTAATGAGTATTTGCAAAGAATGTTTGGATATTTAATATTTTTGCTTCTATGCTAACTTAAACTAACTTAAAATGAGCTGCACACTAAGGTCTTGTCTGCTGAGACTGGCCTTGCTCACTGCTGCCAGGAGTCCAGGAGAAGCAGGAGTCCAGTTTCAAATAAAAAAGTTCCAGATGTACATAACTACATTTTGTATTTAACTAAATCGATGTACTTAACTAGATTTCTATTTAATTGCATTACTTTTAATATACTCATTTAAAGTTTCACATTACACAGACACAAATGTTGTTAGTATCAATTCCAGGGCCAAGCTCTCTTTCTGTTTGCTGTGAAGATGTTTCATAATGAGAATGTAGAGGTAACTCAGAACACTGATGTTACACAGAACACTGAGGTAACTCAGAACACTGAGGTAACACAGAGGTAACCCAGATTACTGAGGTAACACAGAGGTAACCCAGAACACTGAGGTAACCCAGATTACTGAGGTAACACAGAGGTAACCCAGAACACTGAGGTAACCCAGATTACTGATGTTACACAGAACACTGAGGTAACTCAGAACACTGAGGTAACACAGAACACTGAGGTAACACAGAGGTAACCCAGATTACTGAGGTAACACAGAGGTAACCCAGAACACTGAGGGAACCCAGAACACTGAGGTAACCCAGATTACTGAGGTAACACAGAACACTGTAGAGAAATACAGTTTACTCAAATAAACATTCATTAGCAAAAAATGTACGAGTATAAAACATCAAAATATATTAAACTCGTGAGGTGGGCCTGGAGGGCCAGACCAGGATCACCTTGCACCGCATCTGCTCCGCCTGCAGTTCCTCGTGGTGGTCTGGCAGAGGCAGAGAGAGCTGACGCTTAAAGGCTCGTAGTTTCTCCAGAGATCCACCCAGACCTTCCTCACATCTCTGCCAGTCCTGCACACAGACAACCCCTGCACCATGAACCCATCATGAACTACTTCTTTCTAACATAGTTACTTTGCTAGTGCACAGTAATGTGAGCATAAACCAGCACAGAGGGCTGTGATGAGGCGCAGGGCCGCACCTTGAGGAGCACAGCCAGCTCTCTCTTCTGCTCCTCCAGGCAAATGTTGGCGTGCCTCCATTGCTCTTGTATGCTGAGCAGTTCGTCCTGCAGTGCGGCCTCCGTCCGGCCGTCCGCAGACAGGAGCAGCTGCCTACCAGCC
This sequence comes from Brachyhypopomus gauderio, assembly GCF_052324685.1. NCBI lineage: Eukaryota > Metazoa > Chordata > Actinopteri > Gymnotiformes > Hypopomidae > Brachyhypopomus > Brachyhypopomus gauderio. Next base: position 7,400,303 of record NC_135227.1, on the reverse strand, counting down.
TCCACCGTCAGGATGTAGCTGCCCTGCTGCCTCTGCACAACCTTCTCCTTTAGCTGTGGGGACAACACACCGTCAGCAGGGGGCAGCAGTAGTAGAAGCTCATGGACCAAACAAATCACTTTTAACGTTCAGAAATGAACTGGACCTGCTGATTATCTTAGCCTCACAAAACTACTTTCAAAATACTTACACATTACAAAATGTCCGCTTTAAATCACTGAAATGACACTCCCGTCATTTTCTGTATGGGCTCTGCTCTAGGGAGAAGTTGAGGAGGTATGAGGTATGAGGTTCTGTTTACCTGCACTGCGTCCAGCATGGCTCGGGCCCTCTGCAGGGGAACCAAAGCTCCGGGCTGAAGGGCCTCCGTCTGCGTGGACACCTCCGACAGCCATTTGCGCAGCTTTTCCACCATCTCCCTGTAGCGCTGCCACTGGCGGATCAGGCTGTCTATGATGCCCCGCCTCTGCTGCGCCCGCCGCACCACCCCCTGCCACTGGTTACTGAGCAGCGCCAACTTCAGCTTGAACTCATCTCTGGAGACGGGAGAGGAGATGGAGTCGGTCCCCGTGTGCTTTATGGATGAAGGCTGCTTGCATGTCTGACTCTGACTATCCACACGAAACTTGAGAGTTGAACAAATGATCTCACTAATGTCCTAATCTGTATAATTAGGAGGTGAGGATGATTCAGATTAAGACTGCTCACCTGTCATCCACCTGCCCTTGCTCGAGCATGCGCTGCCCATCGCTGATGATGGAGTGAAGAATCTGCTGTCGGCTAAACATTTCTGCCTGGAACAACTACATTAGAAAACACGCAAACATATGCAAGGATATTTATACATATGCAAGCGTTAGAAAACCAAACCACAACTGCACAATGCAGGGCGCAAAGGGGCGTAATGACGCTGCATTATCCCTGACTGGAGCTAACCTCATGGGCTCTCTGCTGCTCCATCAAGCTCTGGAAATTTCCAGAGATCTCCACAGCCAGCTTCTCCTCAGTCTGCACCAGGAACTCCATCCATGTCTCACACTTCTCCAGGAATGTCTGCTGCTGCAGCAGAGCGGCCTGTAGCTTACTGCAGACGAAACATAGTCACCGTATAAAAAAAAAACTCCTCAGAAATATTTGTGTCCTAGAGCACAAGGTTCAAAGCAGGCTTTAACTGCGGTCGTAAATACAGAGGTACCAGAAATCCCTGTGGTGTGAGGAGGCATTAGAATGACTGTATATGATATATATGCTAACTTTACATTACATGAACTATGATATATAAGCTAACTTTACATTACATTAACCATAAGATATAAGCTTTAAAGTGACCGTAAAGCTATTTTACACTATTTTACAGTGACTGTAAAGCTAACAATTTTACAGTGACTGTAAAGCTGTTAGCTTCTACAAACCAAAATGCTATACTTCATAACTGGATGGTGTTAAATCAGTCTGACCTAAATCTCTCAGTAGTCTGAGCCGATGTGTTGGCCCAGGTCCTGTTCAGGTTCTGCACACGCTTGATCTCCGAGTCGTTGAGGGGCAGTCTGTAGCCCAGCTCATTCAGACGCTCCAGGTCTGGAGCCATGCTACTGAACTTCAGCATCTGTCTCTGCATCGGGACAGTCAACAAAACAACCTCAGTCAGGGCTGACGCGGATGTAACACACGGTGTGATCTGTGTCATTGTTTGGGGTGTTTGATTAAGGCTGATGCACCTTCAGCTCCTCCATGCGTTCCTGGATGACGGGAAGGTCAGAAGAGCCGTTGGGGTCCTGACCCTGCAGTGTCTCTGTAGCCTCAGCTATCCACCGGCCCAGAGTGTCCAGTTGTTCGTTGAAGGTCTCGTAGTCCTGCACTCCTGCCTGTAAGGAAACATTGCAGCTCTTACAACCACCATGCCCCTTCGCAGCCTCTGCCTACCGCATTTCCATGGCGCAGTGCGGGCGGTCTGACCTGCAGGGCGGCCTGCTGGCGGTTGAGAGCCTGCTCCATGGAGCCCAGGCGCTGGGAGAGGGACAGGTGGTCTGACTGGATGGAGGCGGCAGCAGACGTGTCCACCTGCTGTTTGAGCTGCTCCCCCAGCTCCAGGAGGACCTGCAGAGAGGCCTGGACCGGGGCCCGGGCTCGCAGCAACTCCTGCAGGACCAAAGGGTGGGACCACAGTACACGAGATGAGTCCCACTTATGAGGATAATGACCATTATATGTCTGAAATATGTTTAGGCCTGCTTAACACACTGGAGTTGAGATTATAAACATTAACCTCAACTCTCACGCACCACCTACATTTCACTCACGCCTATGAATCACTCTACAGAGCAGGGAATTAAGTACCAATAAATTCAAGCTATTTAAAGTCCACATTTAATTCTTTATTGGGTAAAATAAATGTAGAGGTGTAGTTGCGAGGGCTGCCGCACAACAGAAGGCCAGCGGCTGTGTCTCACGTACGGCACAGTCCTGGATCCAGGTGGACACCTCGTCCTCTGAGATGTCTTTCTGGCCAGCTATCTTCAGCAGCTGCTCGCCTCTCTCCTCCAGGCTGCCGATGCTGTCGCTGCTCTGTTTATACAGCTCCCTGTAGCTCTGCCAGAGCTGCAACAGGGCCCGGCTGCTCTTCAGACGCTCCGCTATCTCCTCTAGCAGGCTGCCCCGCCTGAGTCACACAGAAACAACCGCTAACGCGCGTTCAGAGCCGCTCCGGCAACGTAGCCGCGCCTCGCCCCGGCGTTTCCTACCTGCCGTTGACGTCTTTGAGGGCGTTGTTGAGCGAGTCCGACACAGACGGGTGACACTCCTCCAGCAGCTGGTGCGTAATGGCTCCGAACCTCCTCAAGCTGTTCTCCTGCTTCTCCAGCTCCTCGCGCAGGGTCTGACGCACATGACGACAAGGACCACGACAATTTTTTCATTCCGTTAGGAAAAAAGCTAATTCAACGCTAGACAGCAAAGTCAATGTCCGGTGCGTGTCGGAGGCAAGCCCACCTGCAAGCTGTCCACCTGGAGCTGCACGGCCTCCAGAGAGCCAGTGAGCAGACGGAAGCGAGACACGCAGTATCTGCCCTCCGTCAGGGAGCCGTTGATATCCTCCGCCGCCTGCTTGTACTGACTCCACTGGTCAGACACAGACCTGAGGCTGATCTTCAGTTGCCCTATCTGCGAAGCCCACACGCCAGCTTTACTACAAACACGCATGCTCGGCGCTTATAAAGCCGAAACAGGACGAGCAGAAACCAAATTTAAAGATCGGTAAAAGAACGTACCAAGTGGTCAAGGTTCGCCCAGGTGTGGTTCAGCGCCTGAAGGGTTTCCATGACGACGGCGCAGGCCTCGTCCGTCTTGTTCTGGACGAGGGCGCAGGCCTGCTCTTCCACTCTCTCTACCTCCCGTTCCTTCTCTTTAACCATTTCCTCCATTTCCTGTGTACATATTACAGAGACAGTGGGAGAACGTTTGTTGTGGCGCATACAGAGCTCACGCCAGTCGTTTGTTTTGCGGACGGCGTAAAGGAGCTCTTACCTGGCAGTCCTTCAGGGCGTTCTGCACCGAGGAGAGATCCTCGATCCTGTGTTTCCTCTTCAGAAGCTCTTCCTGGGCGGAGAACCAGGTCTTCAGGCTCTGAATGCTGCTCTCGTACTCCAGCCAGGACTCCAGCAGGCCCTCCAGGTACTGGACCTGAAAGAATCCCTCAAACAGGTCAGCGGGATCGTTTGCTGGATTGCTGCTCTGGAGCACAGAAGCGTACGAGAGGCCTCACCCTCTCCCTGATGTGAGCCTGCAGGATCTGCCAGCGTCGGTTCATGGCTCCCAACTTCTCGGCCAAGTCCGTCTTATCGCTGCGCTTGTTCTCCACGTCCTGCCCGCCCAGCTGCACCACCGACTGGTTCACAAAGTCCACCGTCAGCTGCTTGCAGTTCACGTCCACGCGGAATCCCTACAGAAGGAGGGAGGAACGATTAGTCATTGAAGAACCATTATCTGTGAGAGTCACCAACAAACCCTATAAGGTCACCTGTACATTTAAAAAAATTTGATCTATGTTGATGTTAGTGACAAACACTATCCAGGAAACCTACCTTGTACCTCTGCAGGTACCCCTGGATGACCTTTGACCCCACGGCTCCTTTCATGTTTTCGTCATCCTCTTCTATCACTCTCTCCATCAGTGAGATCCAGTTCACCAGCTCGGTGATGGCATGCCGGGATGCCAGCTTGTCCATTTGTGACTGAGGAAGAAACATGAATCCACCATTAGCTCGGCAGGGCACGCTGAAATAAACACTAAGGAAAGAAAGATCTCCCGCTGAATAAGACAGAGAGCCTCCATCCGCTCATGGCCAGAAGACTGCGAAAGGGCATTTGTCCAGTTCTTTAGAGTCTGCAAGACAAGTTTGGAGGAACACTGCAGTGCGGTGCAGGACGCTACCTGGTGGAGCTTCTCCTGCACGGTGGGGATTCGTGTGAGGAGCTCTGTCCACTGGGCCTCCACCCGTGCCAGCTCCGAGCGCAGCACCCCCGTGTCCGCCTTCTTCAGCCTCAGGAGCTGCCCACCCTCACTCAGCACCGAGCTCTTCAAGGAGGAGCGCGCCTCCACCTCCTTACTGAACTCCTGCAGGAAGAACATGGGTGGATGCATCACACACACCATTTAGTCCAGTGGACTAAAGTGAAGGGGATATAAATGTACATTTCGAGACCACAGCCCTACATAAATATAAAATCGTGAACATTTAGGGGAAATTAAGTTTAAGATCCAGCATGACGTGCACTCAGTCAGCAGTTTAGCTTGAGCAGTTTAGCTGGTAAAGTCCTTGGGAACAGCCGACCATGGTGACGGTGCGGTGAATTGGTACTAACCAGGAAAGATGAGAGGTGATCCCGAACCGTCTCCTGGCCCTCAGGCACTATCACGGACTGAGTGCTCCAGAACTCCAGGTTTTCCAGGGCGTCCTGCAGCCACTGGTTCAGCTCAGCAGATTCACTCTGATACCTGAGCAACACGGACACCACACACCATTATTCCTGAAACAAATCAAATCTGCACTAGGCCATAGTGTACTTCTAACCCCTAAGACCACTGGCTACACAGTTGATAGAAGATTAGTTTCTTATATTATTAGATTCGATTCTATCACTCCTAAGTTCATTACAGTACTGTAGGGAGTAGGTTATCCTATAGGGGTGAAGTAGCTAGCTGTTGTTTTGTTTTATTTTTGATGTATTATTAGTCCTAGAGTGCTGATGTGCTGGGGGCTGGACCTGGTCCAGTGTTTCAGCAGTGACTCCAGCTGCTGTAGCTCCTTGCTGATGCTGCTGGTGTTGCTCAGCCAGTGCTCGCCCAGCAGGGTGAGCTGGTTCTCCAGAGTGTGGCAGGCCACACACTGCAGCAGCCGCTTGCCCTCCTCCAGCACCTGATGCAGCTTGTGCTGGTGCTCCGTCAGGATGAATTTCAGGTCCTGGATGGCAAGAAGATGAGATCACCATTAATCAACATCTGTCAGACCATCAGAGCTGCTTCACATTGTGCTCTGATGAGGTTTCTACATACCAGGTTCACAAATCCTAAATCACATCAAATCATACTCCATACAGATCTGATGTCATATAATATAAAGATATATGCACAGAAAACAGCTTTGTCGAACGTGACCGTGTTAATGTACCTGACAGAGAGTTATTCTCTCAATCAGCTTCTCCTCTGTCTCCTCCAGCAGTGGGATAGCAGGCATCCTTCCCTCCACCGTCTCCAGATGTCTGTACAGACACTGGTAATCCAGGACAAGACGGCTCCATGTCTGGTGAAGAACCGAGCACACACACACACACACACACACACGCGCGCACACACATGCACGCACGCATGCGCACGCACACGCACACACACGCGCGCACACACACACGCATGCACACACACACACACACACACAGATGCACAAACATGCAGATCAATTAGCAATTGCTTAATTCATAATTGCTTCAGATAGGAGTCCCTGCTATGCTAACTCAGCTTGTCGCTCACTTCCAGAATGTATTCCAGCTCCACTCCTCTCCTGTGAGCCGTCTTCAGGATGCCCTGAGCCTGGGCCAGGGTCTCCTCTAGAACTTGGCTTTCTTGAGGTACAACAAAGGCACTAATTTTCTTGTAGAACGTCTCAGTCAGGACCATGTGCCACTCTAATCCTTGAAAGAATTCCTGGAAAAGTAAGAAAAAACAAACAAACAAAACTTAATTTAACATTTACTATATATGCTACAACTGTTAAAGAACAGTGTCTGAACACAGTAGCTTGCCTTGTGTTTGTCTAACAGACTCTGGACTTCTTCCACAGAGCCTGCGATTATCTTCTCGCCTGCAGCCATCTTGTCCTGAGCGGTGTCTACCAGATCCAGCAGGTCTTGTAGTGCTCGCTCGTACTGGCTCTTCAGAGCCAAGTTCTGGTTTAGTCCACTGCGCCGTGAACCCACCATCATCACCAGCTCCTCATACGTGTCCTACAAAACATGGCACACAGGGAAAACGTCACGAGATCGGCCTCCAGAGTACATCAGATCTCCCTCGAACAGTAGTTCTGTTCTAACCAAACTGTTTCATGCACATTAAAAACTGAACACACACCTGGAGCTTCAGCAGCTGATTGGTGGAAATCTGATCGGGCTGCAGTTCCATTCCTCTGCTTTTCAGATCTGTGATTTTTTGCTCAAACTCCCTCAGGATCTCTTCAGCTTCTGCAATGGTCTAATTAGACACCATCATGTAAGCAACTTGTAATGACAATCTCTCCAGTATGGATGTACAGTCAGATTTGTCCTGTACCTCCAGCTGTTTTGTGGCTGGGTGGTTGAGGGTCTCTGCAAGTTTCTGTAAAATCTGGAACTTGCTCTCGCTAAGAGCTGAAAAGAGGATCTTCAGCTCAGTCTGTGAAGAACAAAACAAATAATACATGAGGTATTAATACCTAGTGATCTCAGTGACTGTAAAGTCAGACATTTTAAATGGGCTCCTCTGATTGGTCCAACATTGACCTGGAAGGCAGCGAGTGACTGCATCCTGCTCCTCATGGTGACACATCGCTGCTCCACAGCTGAGTCCAGCGCTCCCAATCGCCGAGACAGGCAGCCTAGGGTTTCCTCCATGAGGGCATGCTCCTCTGCACTGAAGCCCACAGCGCCCCCTAACAGGGCTTGGCTGCTGCTCACCTCTCTGGAGACCTCGGCCACATCTTTTCCTAAAGCCTGCAAATCACGCAAGTCAGAAAGTCAGTAAAATAAACATTTGAGATGCTTTGAGATTTCTTGGTAACTCGGCCATCATTTCAACAGCCATTCTGACAGTGGAAGACGGCTGACCTCGTGGTTGGACAGTTGTGTCTCTGCGTTTTCTGTCAGAAGCACGGGCCCGGAGAACAGAGCGTTTTCCACCCCGTCCAGCCAGGACGAGGTAGCGGTGACGGCGCAGTACAGCTGCTGCTCCATCTGGACGCCTCCGCCTTCTGCCACCTGCACACACGGCAGCGGGAGATGCTACAGCAGCATACACCACCCCCCAACACACACAGCGGGGTCCGGGCGTAGCAGGGGGCAGCAGGGCAAGCGGGATTACCTGAGAGTGGGTGGAGGGGTCGCCTGCAGCCTGCCTGAGCTCGCTGTATAAGCCTCTTACGGTGGACTTGTCCTGGGCCTCTCCTCTCAACACAGGAGCAGAGGTGCTCACTCGAGCAGTTCTGGAATAAACCTGGTGGGAACAGTCACTGTCATAACACTGCTGCCCTCTATTGGACTGTGCTAACAGAGCCAAAGCACCTGCAGGTGCTCGCTAGAATACTCTCTAGTACCGGGTGCTTGGAGTCCTGCTCCAGGCTGCCCTGGAGGAGATGCAGTTTGGTGGTCAGGTCTTTCCTCAGGCTCTCCCATCTGTGTATGCAGCTGGGTGCAACCTGGACCTCCAGCTCCTGCTCTGGACTGAGGATCTCACTCACGCTATAGAGTGTGAGGCACAGAGTGTGTGTTAAAGACAAAGAGTTATGCTCACAGCCTGGTGGAGAAACAACAGAGACATCTAGAGACATGGCTTACAGGAGAGAAGGTAGGGAGATAGCCATAACATACACGCATGTGACTAAACAGAAAGCCTATCGCTCGGTACAGACCCAGTCAAGTGAAGTGAGTGTAGAAAACAGTGAGCCCATTTTGGTGAAAAATAGTGAAACCATTCAATGTGTTAGGCAGCTTTGGAGGAAGCCTATTGGCCAAGCCTAACGGGGCCGAGGCAGTACCTGGGCCTGCTGGGTGAAGCCCGCTGGGTGAGGATCGCTTCTCCACGGCTCGCCACCGACTTCAGCAGCTTCTTCTGTTCCGCCAACTGCTCCTCGAGCTCCTTATCACATAACGCATTTTTAGTTTAATATTCTTAATCATACCGGTTAAAACAAGGGCGAGCACTTGCTGTCCTGTTTGTAAAAATCGCACAAAGTGTGTAATGTGAGTAGTTTCTATCTGAGGCGTTTTTGATGAGACAGTGGCCCTGTAGCAGACGGTCCTCCGTACCTTCTGTCTCTGGAGGGAGTCCTGGTGCTGCAGGTTCCGTGTGGACCGGGCCTCAGCCAGCCACTCATGCATGTTGGGACTCTGAGAGAGACTGGACTCCGATTCACTGTCAGACTGTTCCTGCAGTGAGCCCTGCGCTCAACACAGAGACGTCGGGGAGCGTCAGATTCTGTAGTTACACCGCCATTAGTTTCAAGAGAGTGAAGCGCTGCTCAAAAGACGTCTGCGTGTACGAGATGATTTGCTCAGAATAAAAGGGTCAGTGACTGAAAAATCTGTTAGAAGAAATCTGATTCACAGAGATTTTCATTGTAATTTTGATACAAGAGAAATCATGAAACAATTATTGATAACAATCATGAATGAATATCCATCTTGAATGTGTCTGTGAACATCACAAATAATAGGCTTGCCCCACTGATCAAACACAGTAGCGTTCTATGCTGTAGAGAGCAACGTTTATTATGTTCATTACATTCAGAGTCAGGAATTTCAGCTCTTCCCAAACTACAGCAGCCTGCAAGGAACACAATAGCATGGTTTTGTAATATAGTCAGGGAGTCTCGAAAGACCTTTGTTGCAGCATTATAGATAATCATATAGGCAATTATCTAGGTGTTACAAAGAGAAATCGTAATGTCAAGCTTTATAATGTGCTTTCACTATCATTTATGCTTTCATTATTTTTAATCATGTTAGTTCAACCTTAGGCATTTTTCTAATAATAATCAGACCATGTGGAGTTGCTGAGAACACCTTTACACACTTCTGCATTAGTTCAGTGCTCAATACTAATGAGTGTAAAGAATCCCGGACAGTGTGCAGCTTGTGCTGGACTTTGGGGAGCTGACCTGGATATTGATCTGTCTGTCCTGAAGCGTGCGCTGCAGATCCAGCAGGCCACTCTTCAGGGTGCGCAGTCTCCTGGACAGCTGCTCAACCTCGCCCCTGGTCTCGGGCCGGCCCTCCAGCAGCAGGGCCTCGCAGTAGCCCGAGAGCTCGGACAGAGTCAGCACCTTCTCCTCCATCTCCAGCAGAGAGGCCTGCAGCAGAAGCAGCAAAGGAACCAGCTCAAACATGGCCTGAATTAATGAATATTAAAAGATGGGCTGGTGGATATTGCTGCCAGCACCAGTCCACTCAGAGGGATCTGCTAATCGCTCTACAGCCACTGCAGCAACCAGTGCATATGGCACTGAGGCATATGCATAATCTGCTTACAGCTCATGCTCCTCAAGCTTAGGACCCCAACCATGAGGTCTAATACTGCCGTTTGCCTGCTTACACCACCTTAAAATTGTACAATGACTAATAATAGGGCTGTCATACACATGTAATAAACAAAACCTTTCGGTCCGTAAACATGTCCATAATGAATGTGGCCAGTAGGTGGCGATCCAACCTGACAGTCTGACAGCTGCTCGTTCAACTCTGCATCCTGAGGGGCGGAGTCGAGTATGCGACGTCTTCTCAGCAGCCACTGGTGGAGCTCCTCCACCTGTCCGAGGCAGCGGTGCAAGGCCTGCTCCTGCTGCTTCTTCTCCAGTTGCTCGCTCAGACGCTCCTGCACCACAAACCAGCCAATCACATCACACCATTCAGCGTCCAGGACATCAATAATCGCAGGGCTAGAATACATTTTCTTGGTAGATGAAGGAAAAGAGATTTGTGGGTCCCTGGTTGTTCGCTTGCAGTCAGTATAGTAAATACCTCCAGAAGCTGCTGTTTGCCAGAAGCCTTCATGTGGATAGTGGCCATGCGTTCGGACAACACGGTGAGGGTGGACTGCATGGCCAGCTGCTCGGCTGCGTCCGAGTCCGTGGTGTCTGAGATCAGCTCCTCAACAAAGCTTGACTGCAGCTTGTCTATGTCGTCCTGCAGCTGAACGGTGTCCTCCGTAAGGTTCTGAAAGCATGTAGCATACCGACTACGTGACTACTACGAAAACCTGCATTGTAGAAGTATTTGATCTCCATAATGGAAAAGCAGCAAAAGTCAGTAGGATAGACTATGCCTTCTACAGCAGCCTCTTACCTGATGCAGGACAATGTGTCTGTTTGGGCTCAGGTCTTGCAGAGGGGGCTCATTTAGTTTGGACTCGATGGACTCCATTTTTGTGGAAATGCTCTGCAAAGAGGTCTGGTATCGCTGCTGTCTCTCCAGGGCCTCGTAAAGCGTCCTCTGCTTCTCACTGATCTGCAAGGTGGAGAAGATACGATAAAAATGAGATCACCGAGTCCTTTGCTGAAAAACTACAGCGCACATGCCTACTGGATTACTGGCATTGTCACATACCACATTTTTCAGGGTGTCCCATGAGCGCTGAAGTTCATCTAGGTTGGCTACAGACTCCAGGCTGGGGTCGTACAGCTCCTGTACAGGCGCTCTGGTCAGAGTTGCTCGGCCCATAACCAGCTAAAACCAGCAGAGCAAACAAGTCAGCCAGCGTCCATTATATGCAATTCAGTGTTGATGAGCAAAAACTCACTGCACCTAAACTGGAGCTATAACAGTTTAATACTGCAATCCACATATTTAACATGCTTGGATGGACGAAGGAAGGAAGGAACTGGGTGAAATGTTATAAAGATTTCAGTGAGCCAGAAATTTGGCAGCAGATGTCAGACTGTAAAATCAACCTGTAACAGCAGGTGCTCAGGCATCATCTAGAGTACCTGGCCAGACGAGGCCTCATTGTTAGTTACAGGAGAGGGGGAGCGACAGAAAGGAGGGGAGGAGACCTCGCTGGTCACGCCCTCTTCCCCAGACTCCTCAGTGACAGGAGACAGGAGGTCGTGACTGCGCCCAGACGCCGTCTGACCCCGCGGCAGGCAAAAAGCAGTGCAGAAACAAGCAGATGAACGTTAATGTCAACAATTAGTCCAGATACTTTTGATCTGGTTAGCCAGAAGGTAACAAAGCCATTTGCTTTACAGGTGTGTCTCATGCAGACCGCGCCCCTTCCGATTTGTAGATTGGCTGTGTGTGCTAATGCCCCAACCCGCAACACAGACGTACTCACCATGCCCATGGAGGGTTGGCACAGTAGCTGCTTGGCCTCGGCATCCCCGTCCACTTCCTGTTCGCCCTCAGGCCGGTTCTCAGCATCACTCACTGCCAGCAGCGTCGTGGCATGCTTGGCTTTAACGGTCAGCATCTTACACTTGGAGTTCAAAGATGCAATCTGCTCCTGATAGCCTTTGATTTTCTGGGCAAGTTCCTGTTTAAGAAGAGCCAAACCCCTCCAGTTACTGCATTTGACAGTATTTCCGTAACAAGCACTTAAACAAGGCAATGTACACACTAAACCCTATTCCGATAAGGCCATCTTCATCACAGATGACATTCAATATAAACATGAAAAATATTAGCATGAACAGAATAAACCTAAAATGCTATGTTATCTGTTCTGGAGCATGCTTACCTCATGATGGCGTATTTGAGTCTGAAGCTCCTGGATGTTGGTGGTGGGGACGGGTCTGTCCTGGATCACCCTGTGAGCGTCCTCAATTAGTCCCTGCAGATGCCGCATCTCCTGCTCGTACTGCTCATACTGCACCACGGCCTCCTAGCGCACGCACACACACACACAGACACACAGACACGAATCACAATATATTGAAGCAATAACATAAAACCATCGTCTCAGACAAGCTCACAGCATGCCAGTTGAAATTATAGGCGCAGGTGCTCGGAGTTATTATGCATCTAAAGACAATAAGATGCTTATGGAGCTACAGATCTGGATGATAAATATGACTGCGTGACTGCATAGTGCACTGCAAGCATACGCCTGCTTAACGCTAATACTTGCTCTGGGTCCAAGTCTTAAGTCGAGAGAACACACTCAAGGCGATGTGTGGAAACAGAACCACGAGTGCGTGGTTATAAAAATAGCCATAGTGAGGGGCTTATGAATGTGGTGCGCCGTCGCCCCCTACCTGCAGGATGTTGCACTGCTGGATGGCGGTGTGTTGCAGCTGGCTGGCCTCCTGCTGCAGGGTGAGGGCGGTGCGGCAGATGGCCAAGCTCACCATCACCTCCTCGGGCACGCGGAGGCCACTCTGACACGCCTGCACCGCCTGTGTGTGCAGCTTGAAGCTCTCCATGTCCATCAGCAAACGCTGTCAGACAACACCACACTCAGTGAACGTGGGAACATGGGTGGAGTAACAGCTGTGTCTAAGTGAGCGTCCCCGGTGGGTGGAGTAACACCGGTGTTTACGTGATTGTACCCAGTGGGTGGAGCAGTACCTATATCTGAGTGAGTGTACCTGGTGGGTGGAGTAACACCTGTGCTTAAGTGAATGTACCCAGTGGGTGGAGTAACACCTGTGTCTAAGTTAGTGTACCCAGTGGGTGGAGTAACACCTGTGTCTAAGTGAGTGTACCTGGTGGGTGGAGTAACACCTGTGCTTAAGTGAGTGTACCCAGTGGGTATAGTAACACCTGTGTCTGAGTGAGTGTACCTGGTGGGTGGAGTAACACCTGTGTCTGAGTGAGTGTACCCGGTGGGTGGAGTAACATCTGTGTCTGAGTGAGTGTACCCGGTGGGTGGAGTAACACCTGTGTCTAAGTGAGTGTACCCGGTGGGTGGAGTAACACCTGTGTCTAAGTGAGTGTACCCGGTGGGTGGAGTAACACCTGTGTCTGAGTGAGTGTACCCGGTGGGTGGAGTAACACCTGTGTCTGAGTGAGTGTACCTGGTGGGTGGAGTAACACCTGTGTCTGAGTGAGTGTACCCGGTGGGTGGAGTAACATCTGTGTCTGAGTGAGTGTACCCGGTGGGTGGAGTAACACCTGTGTGTAAGTGAGTGTACCCGGTGGGTGGAGTAACACCTGTGTGTAAGTGAGCGTCCCCGGTGGGTGGAGCAGTACCTGTCTCTGAGTGAGCTGCTCTTTGAGGCTCAGGCGTGCCAGCTCCGGTGAGGTGAGAGTGGACTGGACCTGCTCCAGAGCCACATGCAGGGCTTTCACCTCGTTCTCAAATGTCTCCATGTCCTGATGAAGAGAATTCAACATGTGACTTGTCTGCACTAGCACGCGCGCTACATCACCTTATTGTTACCCAGTTCAGTTGAAAATATTTTCATTTCAAGGGTTCCAGCAGACACAAGCAATAAATCAGTGTGACTGGAGACGCATTAACGTGAGCGCGTGATTACGAGGGCCGTAGCAGACAGCCGTGGAGAGTGTGTGGCACCTTAGCTGCATCCTGCAGGCTCTGCAGACGGAACCTGACGGCCTGCTCCAGCTCCTCCGTGTGGCGGCTCAGCTCAGCCACCTGCTGCCCCATGGCCTCTGCCTGCAGGGACTCCGACAAGAGCTCCACCTTCTCCTGCATGGCTTCCAGGTCTCCGCGAAGCTCCCTCGACTCGCGCAACACAGACTGCAGGTCCAGGGTCATTAGGTTAAAATGAAATTCTAGTTTATTTTGTAGTGCTAACAATTCTGTGTGAGGATGGGGTGGATGATGGGAGAAGCTGAAATAAGCAGACTTGATGGTTGAGGTGAGAGAATGCAGGCGGGAGACATATGTAAGGGCAACAGATAGGTCTGATGGGACTAAGTCAACCACATTCTCACCTTGTGCAACATGGATTTAAAGGCCATGTTTTAATATAAGGATATTGGTAAATAAATTATCTGAAAGCAGTGAAAGACCTGAAACAGCATAGTCTAGTAAAGGAAATACATAATAAAGACGCAATAGCTGTTTGGTGTCTCATGTGGAGGACTAGGCAGATGGAACCAGTGCTAAAAATAGTGAGACTAAGTGAGAATGTGCTGTTGGTGTAGTGTGTAAAGCCCATATGGACCTGGGGCAGTGAGCATGCATACTGTACAGCCTATATGCTACTGCATATATTACAATCATCACAATAATAAGATGATCATTTGCATTTGCTGACCTGGTACATTCTGATCTGCTCTTGCAAGTGAGAGGAGGAGCTCCAGATGATGTTGGCCTTAACCAGGCTCCTGGCTTGCTCCGCCCACTTCACTATGAAGTCCAGCATCTCGTTGTACTCGTCTAGATGAGCGTCAGCCTGGTGAAAAGAGGCCCAAAGATGAAGAACAGTGTATCGGGACTCCTTCATTTTAAAAGGTACAAGCACGGAAAACACCAACACAGGTGTGGAACAATTTTGTCTGATTTTTTTTTCTGGCTTGAATTTAGCTTCTTTTTAGACAGGACATACATATACCTTCTTTAGCCAGACTGTCCTGTACTCTGCCAGACGGAGGGTGTGGTGGTGGATCTCTCTTAACTTGGTGATGGCGTCGCTGACTTGTTTGGCCAGAAGCGGATTACGCCGACCACAGTCCTGTACGGCAGCGTCCAGCTCCGCCAGCGTCCTGCCACAGTTCTCAAGCTCGTCACAGAAACCCTGAGTGAAACAAAATCAGACACCCATGAAATGACACAAGTAGTGAGACCACTATTGGCATTCGGGAATATGGATAGCGCACAAAACTGATTAAAAACACACTTGAGTTTCTTCTTTGGCTTGATCAATGTCGGTGGCCTTCTGCTTAAGTGCTGCAGAAATGGATTTCATTTTTTCAGACACATCATGGATCCTGGAGTTGAACTCCTCCTTGATAGCTCTGGTCTTCTGAATGTCTCTCTCCTTGGCTTGAATCTTGTGCAATAACAGGTACCATTTGAAACATTAAAATGACATCATAGATTCATGAAAGTAGAAAGAAAGTAGAAAATGCATTATTTCTCTTATAAACTACATTACAGGTCTACTTGACAGCGGTTATGTACCTGATCTTCAATAGAGCCCAGAGCTAAGGCAGCCTCAGCCAGCTGCATGGAGATCTCTGAGGGCAGGATGGTGTACAAGTCCAGATACTTGCTCTGCTGTTGCTCTGCGATTTTATCCACATTCTGGCGATGGGTGATCAGTTCCCCATGCATTACCTAAATAGAGTGATAAGACACTACTCTAACTACACAATATATAGTGTGGACCACAATATAGAACATGTGCTTGCTAATGTGAATGACTATGATGAAATCAAAAGAAACAAGTCACCTCCAGCTCTTGCGTGAGAATGTCTACATCTGCTGTGGGATTGAGCAGCAGCTCTCTGGAGTCCTGAATCCAGCTCTTCACCAGGCTTAGCCCCCTCTCCACATCTTCCCTGTCTTTGAGTTCCTGCTGGACACGTCCTCTGCCTGTTCTGGACTTCTGCAGGAGACTGGGAGAGACAAACACCAAAACTCCTAAATAAAGCTCACAGTAATCGCGGTTTGTAATCGGAAACTGGTTTACAACCACCCAACAAGAAACGGTCTGTTCTGTTCGGGTCTTTACCTCTCAAACTGATCTTGGACGGCTTTGATCTCCTTTAGACTGGGCAGCTGGTCGAGGTCGGCGGTCGGCGCAGGGACCCCGACATCGTGCAGCAGACTGAGGGCGTACTGGCGCAGGAGTGTGAGTGAGGACTGCTCCCTCTCCAGGTCCTGAGTGACCAGCTCGTGCTGCTCCAGGTGGGACTGCAGCGTGGCCTTAGAGGCTTTTTCGACAGCACACTCAGGAACACGACTTCTCAGCTCTTCTGCCATAGTCCTCACTTTCATCATCTTTAGATATTACAAAAAGGGTTTAATGAGGCTAGTTTGCAAACAGCAGCAATAGGCAAACAAATACGTTACGGCTTTGCTATGATAACGAATCATTTGAATTATTTGATTAAACACTCATGTCTAAGCTAAGCGGTGACGATGATTGTTGCCAAAGCCCAGCGAGGCTTTGAATGTTCTGAACCAGAACTATTCAACTCTGTCCGTAGGCAAAAATGACACTGGTGTTTGCATATGGCATGTGCCCATTTTGGAAATGTTGTGTGCTTATATGAAGTTACCTTCTCTCTGAACGTCCTCCACTCATGAGCCGTGTCCTCCAGCACCCTCTCTTGTCCTCGAGCCACACTGCGTAGCCTGGTCCAGCGCTGCCAGACCGTGGTCATGGAGCGGCTAATGGTGGCCTTGCTGGCATCGCTGCCGATCAGCTCCAGCTGAGACGCCTGCTCCTCTAGGCCTGTGAGCTTCTCCTGGAATCCATTCACCATGGATACCAGTGACTGAAAGTCAGAGAAGAAGGAATCACCAAATGGTCCACGATAGATTATTTTAGAAAGCTAGTGAGGTTTTCTGGGTTCTCTTTTACTTTATGACTTCTGAGTTTCTCCTCTGCCTCCTGAATGGTTGCAGCCTTGGCTGTAGAGAACTCAGTAAGCTTCTTCTCCGCTTCATTCATCAGCTCAATGGCCGTCTGTCGGGCCTCTTGATAGGATGTCCATTGTGCCACACAGCTGTCAAAAACATGATAAATGTAATCCCTACATTACGACAACATTACCTTTGTCGCTGCTGTTGTTGGAAAATAGAGCCCAGACATCCATGCGACGTACCTGTTCAAGACATCCTGGTGACACTGAAGCTGATCTCTGACCTCCACACCTCTCTGCTGTGCCGATTCCACACTCAGCCTCAGCTGTTCTTGGGCTGTTGGGTTCACCAAGTTTTCCAGTTGGGGTGGAAGTGCCTCCAGTTCTCGTAGCACACCCAGGAACTCCTGCTCGGTGGCCATGATGTCCTCCTGCTGCCTCAAGCACTCCTCGTAGTTCTCCACGTCCACTCCCAGACTGGCCTGTTGCAAGAAGCTCACGGCATCCTCGAGCCACTCACATGCAGCCTGCATGCGTGAGTGGTACTTCTGACACAAAGCCAATGCTTGCTCTAGCGTGATCTGACAGATAAGAACACGACATTAAGATAAGAGATAAGATTGAGATAAGAACACAACATTAAGATAAGACTGAGATAAGAACACAACATTAAACAACATTCTAGATTATTTTCCAACAGGAAGTCATTCTTCTGCTTTACAGCATGCAAGTGGAAGCAATATAAGAGGTTAATTCCCCAGGGCAGTAGGGGTTAAGTGCTTTAAGTAGTGCTTTAAGTGTCTTGCCCAAGAGCACAATTCAGGTAGAACCTAGACTCAATCTACCAACAATCATATGGTTCACAGCTTAGCTGGCAACAAAGGTAAATAAGAAGACCAACAAACAAACAAACAAATTATTGCAACAAAGGTGCAGCTTCAAAGGTACAACATGTAAGAAAGTACAGCTGTGGTTAACCCTAGCTTCAGCACAGTCTTAGTTGGAATGGTCACTTACCTGTTTAGAGCTGAGAGCACGTTGAACATCTGCCTCTAGCTGTGCCATTTCCTGCAGGCTCGAGTCCACGTGAGCTGGGACGAGTTCATTAGCACTGGTGTACTTCTGCTTCTCCCTGGTACTGAGTGCAGCCACAATCCTGAGTCGAGACTGCACTTCCTCCTGCATGATCTGCTGCTTCCGGATCTCCTCCTGAACCTTCTCCACCTTCACGTCCACAACCACAGCGCAGCCCAGCTCATCCCTGATCTGCTGTAGCCAACTCAGTGTCCGCTGCACTTCGGTCTCAAAGTCCTTACTCTGCACAAATCTGTTCTCACACTCCACTATCAGCTCTCCAACAGATGACTGTAGAGATTGGAGTTCCTCTTGCCAGGACGTCACCCGCTGTTTAGAGGCCTCATGGGCCATTGGGTCTATGTGAGAAGCAAGGCTGCCCATCTGTTCCATCAGCCTGGAGAGGTGGGAGCTGGCTCCCTGAAGGCTGGCTGCCAGGGCATGATAGTTCTGTAGTCTCTCCTCTGCTGACTGAGTCTCTGCATTGACTTTGACAAGCTGCTCTTTGGTGGCTTTTAACTCAGAGTCAACTTGCATGGCCATGGCTTGGTGATCCTCAAATGACTCCAAAGTGTCATCTAAGTGCTCAACTCTCTGTTCTATCAGTCTCTTCAGACCATTGTAAAGGCTGACTAGCTGAGTCATTTCCTCAGGCTGCCAGGGTTGACCAGTGCTACGAAAGCCCTCTTTTTTCTGGTTGAGTTCACTAACAGCCTGGCCTAGATTTACTAACTCATCAAGCAGTGCTTTATAGTCATGCTGCAAATTGATGACCTCCTCTGTCTGTAGCCCAACTGGCTGAGTGCCAAGGTTATGGAACTGCTCTTCCAGTTCTTTCAGGGCTTTGTGGGTCACATCGATAAAGGAGGCATACTCCTGACGCGCAAGAATGGCTTGTTGTATTTTTTCCTGTTTTTCTTTGGCTAATGCCAAGACATTGTTGTATTGCTGTGGAAGAGCGTTAAGTTTCTCATCTAGGTAGCAGTGGTCAACCTCACTGAGAGTTGGCAAAATATCTTGGCCTGTTCTTTGGACAATTAGCAAGAGATTCTCATATTCGGTTGCTTGATCTAATATTTGTTGGTATTTTATAAGTTGTGCACTTAGTTCGGCATCTCCATTCATGAGGTTGATTTCGGGAAATGTCACAATATCTGCTTGTTTCAACCACTGGCATGTCTTCTCTAAATCTGCCTTGAAATATTTCCTAGTTACCAGTACTTTCTCCAGCTCTTGCAGTCTTTGACTACACTTTTGCAAAGCTACCTCAAAAGTATTCTGCAGTTCTTGTAGCTTAGTTAGCATCTCAGCCTTCTCATCTTCAGTTGCATCCTTCATCAGGTCCCGTCCTTGTGACCACAGGGAAGTCAGCTCACTTTGGTAAGCTCTCAAGCTGCTTTGGATGTTCCTGCAGGTTCTCACCTGCTTGGCCAGGTCATCTGGTAAGAGGGCTATGTAGTCATCAGCCTGCGCTTTCTTCTCATTCTGCTGAACCCAAGTGATGGCCTGGCTCACAGCTAGCAGGAATTGATTCCTCTCAGTGAAAGCCTTACTGAGGTGCTTCCTTCGCTGGGATACTTTGACACTTAGTGTCTCTACCTCCCTTTGGGTCTCAGAGATGAGTTTCTGCAATCGCTGCCTTTCATTGAGACCCAGGTGTGCTAAAACCCTGTCTGCATCACTCATGGCTTGAGCCAACAGAAGCTGTTTTGATTCGAGCTCGCTGCAGATGCTCAGGTGGTCAAAGAGAAAGCTCTGTGCCAGCTCTGGTGGTGGGCTCATTTTCATAGCCTCAGACAGGGCAGGCCGCTGCTCCTCTGCCCACTCTCTTGCCTCTTTCAGTCGAGCCTCAACCTGGCTCATGTCCTCAAGCGTCACAACGGAGTCCTGTATCTTTCTCTCAATGAGGCTCTCGAGATGGGCCCAACGCTGCTCAAAGTGACTTATCTGTTCCTTCACCAGCTCTTTGTCGTCCAGATTTAAGTGATGCATAACTTTCTGACGCTGGTCTTTCAGGTCTTCGAGAGTGTTCTTCTTTTCTTTGAGGGCAACAGAAAGTTTCCGGAGAGCCTCCAAATGATCAGACGAGCTCTCTGCATCAGTCCTAAAAACACAATAAATGAAAAAAAAGTTAGACTGCAATTGCACATTAGTACTGCTATGAACCGCTGATGTTAAGAGCCTACCTAGCAAGGTTGTCCCACTCCTTGGAAACTTGTTCAAACAGGGCTTCCATGGCTCCGATGCAGTTGTGGTACTCCCTGGTCCTCAGCAGGTCCTCTTCCCTCTGGGTCTGCAGCCTGCTGGCCTGATGACACAACTCCAGCCACGCGTGACTCAGGCGATTAATCTCTGTGTGCTCTGGACAGGCTCTGCCTTCAGTGAGGCTGCTCACACACTCGGTCATCTTAGTCAAAGTAGTCTGCTTGTTTTGAAGCTGCTGGCCAAACTCCTATAAGGAAAATATGAGTGTTTAGGAAAAAGCTAAAAAATTATTTTAGATAAGTTTATAATACTTAAAAAAAACAAATTTCAACTGGTTATGGCTTTAAATACATATCACGACAACATGTTAGCATGTTAATTAAACTGTATTTCATGCATTTTAGTTGAATCTGGACAAAAACATTATGTTTATTTGTTTCTGTTTTTGATCAACAGTCAAATTCCTAATTACATATCACCCACTAAAACTGTGGGATTGTGTATAAAAAAGGACCTGATTCCTACGTTTCACCCAAAACGTATGTAAACACCCATGCATCCTAACTGACATTGACTTGAGTTATTAATGAACTGTACGATGGCAGTTCTTACTTTGGCTTGATCCAGCATGTTATGAGCAATCTTGGGCTCCAGTTCAGCTGGTCTCCTGGAGAGGCTTTGTAGTTGTTGTTCCAAATCCTGGAAGAGCACAGATAACTCCTGCTTCTGTTCCTTAATCTCTCTCCAGCTCTCGGACAGCTGCTGAGCTCTAGTCATCCTCTCTTCGATCTGTGGCGTGATTAATGTGTCATCAAGTAACAGTAATGCTCAGGTTAGTACACGATAAACCCACTAAAGTATGGAAATAAAGTTACCAAACTCACCATGGTTTTGATCTGCTGGATCTTGGCAGCTGTGGTCCTCACAGCTTCATCAGATAAGTCACACACTGAGCAAACCAGATCAAGATAGGTGCTGGCCTGCTCCTGCAGGGCCCTGAAGTGCTTCACCTGCAAAAAAAAAAACAAATTAAATAAACAGCACTTAGAGGCACCTCATTCTGCATATATAAGCCATATATATGAAATATGTGAAAACTGGAGTTCTCCAGTAACTGGAGCTACTGGATCACAGTCATCCACTCACTTGTTTCAGCGCCTCCTGCAGGCCAAATGGGGTCTGTGAATGTAGCTGTATCTCCTCTTGGACAGTGGAGAGCCAGGTGTCACACTGCTGCAGGGTGTCCTGGTGACTAACGTGCTTCTGCAGCTCCCGGTCAAGACTCTGATAGACCTGATGAGACACAGGTTCAGTGGTCAGTAAAAGACGCCAATTAGTTCTTTGAAATACTTAAAATCGGGTGTCAGCTGTAGAATAGGAGAGATGCTGACCCGCTGGGCGGTGCTGCAGATGGCTGAGTAGCTGTCTTTGGTTCCTTGTTGGTGGACCTGAACCTGCTGGCTTATCTTGGCCTGAACCTGTTCGGAGCAGTGACTGACAAGGCTATCTCCTTTCTCCTTAAGACTTGTCAGACGCTCTTCAAAGCCAGCTATCTCCTCCATTATTGCCTGGGGAGAAAGAGAGCTAGAAAGATTACTTAGGAAACCGTGTAAATGGAGCTATTAAAGTAGCTAAATATGTAGCCTTTAAGGTTAATTTACCTTAAAGGTCAGTGCATTTCAACATTACAACCAAATTATTACATGAATGGAAAGAGTTTGGCAACCAACAGCAAACAATGCTTCTGTAATCTAGATCAGTGTTGAAAAGCCCCTGGTATACGAGTGGTCCCACTATGTTAAGAAAGCCCTGTGCACCTTGTGTCTGGCCAGCTGCTGAGTGGCCGTTTCTAGATTGGCGCTGCGCGTAGAGTCCGAGGTGACCAGTCTACTAGACATCTGCAGCAGCCACTTCTCCACCTCCTGCAGCTCCACGTTGTAGTCCTCATGTTCTCTCACCCCCTCCAACAGCCTCTGGACATGAGCCTGCAATTCACACAACAATTACACCTTCTAATATTTGCCGCAGTAATTGATTATCAGTTGAACACTGACTGCAAAAAATGTCGAATGATGAATGTGAAAGTATTTATATAAAATCAACAGAATTGTTTCATGCTAAATATTTATGCTAAATATGTATTAAGGAAAGAATGCAGTACATGACTTGCACCTGTAAAAACAGGAAGGGGGAATGAACTCTATTTAAAGATCAAGTTTTTTGCAGTTGCCAAGACCCAAAAACTGGTACTTATAGCACAATTTTGGGATCCAGTAACTGACCCAGTACACTAAACCTTAAGCACACTCTCTGCCACACACATAGCAATTCTATTAAATTTTATTATATACCATATACACCATGTGTTTCAGTACTGTTCATGCAAAAAAAGAAAATAAACATTCATTTTAAAATTCTGTTTTACTTTATTGAGTATATGTACTGAATATGCATAAATAACCTGCATATTTGCATATTTATTTATATATATATATATATATTAAAAGAGTTTTAGACTTTTTTTCCAAAAGTGTCGAGATGATGTTTTGCATGTTTGTGTATGTTGCTTTGGCTGCTGTGTTTTATGTTTTGACAAAATGAGTATTAGGGACTGCAAAAAACTAATATGCATCCGGGTGAATACCTTGACATTGTTGCATATATCCTGGTAATCATTTTTCATCTTGTTCATGTTTTCAGTGATGGTGGGGTCATGCACCGTGTCGAGCAGGGCTTCTCCCTTCTCAATCACAGCCCTCACCGCTGCCTCATGAGACTCCACAGTTTGCTGGATTGTCTGTGGCAAAGATGGAAAACACTTGAATCAACAGATGCACGTTCACGCTGTGCTTCTTGCCTTCTGGTCTCTAATACGTATAATCTAATACATCAGCTTGAGAAGGGTCTGACGTTCAGCAAATGAACCGAACAATGTGTGTTACAGCAGGAATCAGTACCGCACACTGAAACACTCAACTGTAGGGTGAAACACAAGAAAATAGCAGAAAAACTAAACTGACTAAATGCGAATCATTCAAAGAACACTGAACTGAATGCAGCACAAACATACAGGAAACACATCACAAATCCAGCAAACAGCCTCAAACCAACCTTGTATTTGGCCAACTGGGCCTTCTTCTGATAGAGCTCAGCTTTAAGTTCCACAGCGGAGGCCAGCATAGATTTGGTCTCAGTAAGCCACTGCCTCTGGGCCTTGTACTTGTCTAGGTAGTCCTTTGACAGCTGGATGCACTTCTCCTGTGCACTGAGCTCCGCCCGCACAGCCCCCACCAGCTCCTCCAGCTGGCCGAGGCGTGCGGCGATCTCCTCCTTCAGCTGCTCCACCTCCGGCTCCTCCAAGAAGGCCATGGCCCTCTCAGCCTTCTCCCGCGTGGTCTTCAGGAAGGAGCGACCCTGTTCCATGTCCCCTTGCAGAGCCTAAATGTTCCAGTAGAGTGGGGAGAGGCAATGTGGAAAAACCGTATTGATTTACTTGAGCGTGGAAAGCGTGTGGGTGAGTGTAGCACTATAGCAGCAGCCACAGGTGATGTAACGGTGGAGGACTCGGTACCTCGAGTTTTTTCATTTTCTTCTCCATTGCAGCGCGGTCAACAACATCAATGCTGACGGCCACGCTGCCGAAGTTCTTCTGGGCGGTGCACAGCCAGTCAGAGAAGGTGCTGAAGATGTTGTGTGCTTCTTCGATGGTGGACACTTCCTCCTTCAGCTGTTTTATCGTGTCCTGTAGAATACACAGAACCTCATGCACTGTACTGTGTGTGCTCTACATGTGTGTGTGTGTGTGTGTGTGTGTGTGTGTGTGTGTGTGTATGTGTGTGTGTGTGTGTGTGTGTGTGTGTGTGTGTGTGTATGTGTGTGTGTATGTGTGTGTGAAGCCTACCAGCAGGTGCAGAAGCAGGGCGTGGTAGCGTGAGGTGAGCTGAGTAGCCCTGGTGCTGACTCTGCTGCTGATGTGAGTATCTTCCAGAACCTGCTGGGCCAGAGTACTTAAGCCCTCTATCTCCTCCTGGTAGACCAGCACCTCCTCATGCCATCCCTGCACAACACAATAAACACCACTTCACTGTTTAAACCTACAGCCAATTCACCCAATACAACACTGCTTTAAATATGTTGTGTTATACAAGTCTTACATCCCATTACAGCAAAGGGTCTATGTCTCAGAGAGATTGGTGGTTAGATCGATCTGTTATACTTTACATGAGGGTTCCCATAAGTTATTTAAAGACTTGCTAAGACAAACCTGTCATCACTATGTAACACAGTAGTGATTTCACAGTTACACCTGTAACTCTTAGCATTTATCATCTATTTCCCCATGAGCAAATGTTGCTTTGTTAACATTACTTACATATTATTTACACTCATGTTCATGGTTAGTTAATGTTAACTAGTGCTCAGAGTAATGTCAGCTATGGGAACCCAACCACGAAGCGTTAGACCAGCGTGCGTGGCCCCCCAGACCTTCAGCAGCTGCAGCTGGGCTTCCTTGGTGGTCCGGTCCGAGCGCCTTCCTTCTCGCAGCTGACCTTTGCCCTCCATCCCTCTCAGCCAGTTATCCAGACGCTGGAACTTCTGCTGGATTTGCCTGAGCTTGGCGAGGGCGCTGTTGAGCTGGGAGCGGGCCTCGCCCAGCCGGGCCTGGTAGGCGCCCCACTCCTGCTGTGCCGTCTCCAGGACTCGCTCCTCCATCTGTGGCGCCCCCCAGGGGATGACCCGCTCCCGGCTCCCCAGCAGGGTGTTGAGCAGGGCCTGGCCCTCCGTGCAGTGCACCTGCAGCTCCTGCAGGGGGTGAGAGTCGCTCTACTAGACCTGTTCTATTATAGTGATTCAACTACACTTGTTCTGTGATAGTGACTATATATATATATCTGAGACTCCTCCATCTAAAACTGATTTATCGACATATAGCACTATATAAATAAATCTGACTTCTAGACTAAGTCAGTCCATATACACGTGTGTTCCCACCTGCAGCTTTTGCAGAGTTTCCTCCAGCGTGTCGACGTCTCCCTCCAGCTGTGTGTAGCAGCCCAACCTCTCCTGCTGCTGCTCCAGCCAGTCCTTAAACTCGTGCAGACTGCCTTGGTAGTCCTGGTGGGCCAGCACCAGCTCCTCAGCCTTTCCCACAGCATGCTGGGTAATAAGAGGCCCCACACTCAATTCACCAATACAATAGCACACATTGTGAAATGGACTTAACTTTGTAACTTTGCACATGGAACTGTACCTGGGCCTTTTCTTTAACTGTGTTGTACCGTTCTTGCAGGTCTTGAATCTCCAGTTGGGTGACGTAGTGCTCAGCCATGTTAGAGCCCTTCACAGAGATCATGTCCAGCACAGAGCTATGACTTAGAACTTCCTCCAGCAGCAACTACAATCAACAGAAATCAGTCAGTTAAACAGTAGTCCCTAAATAGTCTCTATTTACACAGACATAACTGGTTCATATTATTTGAGCTGTTCAAAATGCATTCTGCCAGTGATCTTTGTTGATGTTTTGACAATTGTTCCCTTTAAAGACTAAATCAAGTTTTAACACTGAAACGGTGGCATGTGTCATCACATGTTGGTTGGAACTCTCTACAGTAAGTCTGCCACTGGAGAAACACGCATGTTATTTGTAATTATGTTTTGCATTACACAGCATATGGTGGAGCGGCTTTGCCATATTGTTGCGAAGCATGCAGTGACAGCACTACCTTGGCCTTGCCCAGGTTGGCACTTTTATCCCTCATCTCAGAGCACTGTTTGTCTGTGGAGCTGAGGCTCTCTTCCACGCGCTCAATCCAGCTCACAAACTGGCGCACATCCTCCTGGTAGCTGGTCCACTGTGAGAGTGCTGCCTCCAGCTGGCTGTGAGAACAAACAGTACAGCAGTGTCCTGAACGCCACCTCCAGTGTCCTGAACACCACCACCAGCGTCCTGAACGCCACCACCAGTGTCCTGAACGCCACATCCAGCAGGTGTTCGTTCAAAGCTTGAGAATTTTCTACTGCTCCTCTTAAGTGATGAAGCCATTTGCATACAATAATTTCCTTTTGCTGAACAATCAGGTGGATTTGACGTGACCCAGGAGTAATGGTACACTGAATGGTACACTGACCTTTTGCACTGGATGGACGTGGACAGCAGGCCATCCCACGAGTCCTTCAGGTCCTGGATCTGCTTGTGCACCAGAGGAACCCCCTCTGCAGACGTGTTCCTCTGCACAGACTCACCTCGCGTCACCAGCATCTTCAGCTGGATCTCCTTCTCCTGGCGAGCTGTGAGCAGCGCCTAGAATAACAGCAGGACACTCAGTGGATGAGGCTGCAATCCACCTCATGCGGAGATCGCAGGATGAATTCCAGCCTGTGTACCTCCAGCTTGATCATCCTGCTGTCCAGTACGTTCTTATCGGCCGTCGGCGTGCAGTAGGTCTGTAACATGTGGCAGGTGTCTGCCACCCAGTTCTGCAGCTCCTTCAGGCTCTGGGAAAAGAGCTGGTGCTCCGAAACGATCCGCTCAATCCTCGAGGTCTTTTCCTGGTGAAAAAGGCCCAACACGTTGGAGCAAAAATCACACTTAACACCGGGACCTGTCAAAAATGAATCATGGAGTAAAGGTTGTGGCTTAAGATTTAAAATCTTAAGTAGAATATTAAATGTGTTAAAAAGACAGTACTGAGAGTCATTTCATATCTTCTCAGGTAGATTTTTTTTAGAGTTAATAATTGTGATTTATCTTTGTTAATTAATGGTTAGGTCTTACATTGTTACAAGACTTACATTGTTATATTCATGCACAACAGACTGTGAGAAAGATACATGTTAATATCATTGGACAGAATAACGGTATCAATTAATATCACATTTACTGGCAAAAATATCCAGTAAATATCCAGAGTTTAAAACCTACATATCACTACAATGGTACATCTGTTTAAACTATAGGCTACACAGTCTATGCCGACAACCCAATATATGTCGAGCGCATGGGCTCCCTGTCCCTAAGCACATAGCACACAGTGTAGCCTGGTGGGCAGTAGTAGGATCAGCCTAGGTGCAGACAGACGTTACCTTGGTCAGGTTGCTTAAAGCTAGGTAGTGGGCGGAGAGCTGCGAGACACGATGCACAAAGCCCTTTCCGGCCGTGTGTCCATCCCACAGTTGCCGGGCCTTCTCCCTCAGCCGGCCCAGCTGAACCTCACGGGAGGCCAACTCCTCGAGCGTTGACTGGGGACGCACAGGCACATTAGCGCAAGCACGTTAGCGCAAGCGCGCGGCTCAGCACACGACAGCAGGGGACGACGTCCCCCGTTAGTAAGACAGAAGGAATAACTCAGCTACATGGAGCCGGTGTGGGTTAGGTTAGCAGCATGGCACACGGCTAGCAGCAATGCAGATTAAAGCGTGAGGCGAAAGCAACTACGGCGGAGGTGGTGTTTCTTTCATGGCCTACGAGCGATGAAGTCTTGTTTGTGGAAACCACTAATCATGAGTAATAGATGGTCTAGATTGATTATGGTATCAAGTTCAAATCGATGTTCATTGTTTACAAAAATATCTACAAAAGTCTATTATAATAAATAGAATGACAAACTCACATAACTAAACCTTCACTACTGTGAAGCTTATGTAAGCATATGGTTTAAGCATAATGAAAGTTGCAGCTATACATCTAAAGATGAGTGTGATGCAGAAAAAGGTCTCGGAATTAATGACACACACCATGTCTGGATGTTTCTAAGGAAAAACACTCCAGCTGTTGAAGCCAGTGTGTGCAGTGTTTGGACAGGTCAGTGGTCATGGTGATGTCACATGGGGCCTGGGTGTGGCCACGAGGGGACTGGGTGTGGCCACATGGGGACTGGGTGTAACAACATGGGGACTGGGTGTGGCCACATGGGGACTGGGTGTGGCCATGAGGGGACTGGGTGTGGCCATGAGGGGACTGGGTGTGTACCTGGAGCCTCTGGAGCTCATGCTTCTTGGCTGGCAGGTCATGCAGCCGACTGCTGCTCTCCTGCACTGCTGCCTCGGTCTCGTTCATCCAGTCCTGCAGGGGCTCCACACTCGCCTCAAAATCCCTCATCTGAGCCTGCAGGTTCTGTCACACAACACAAGCCTCAGTTATTTTAGCTTATGTGACTTACTGAGCTGGACCTCAAAAGACTAATAAGATGCTAGTCAAAAGTTTGTCTTTGTAATATTTATAGTGAATTTATCTGCAATATTCAGACGAATATTCGGTGAAGTCAGATTTTTGTTTTATTTGTGTGCTGTGAATATCCTGACTATCCTGATCTGAACAGCCTGTTTTTCAGAAGGGTGTTCTGTAAGATCCAACAAGAGTAAACAACTTTGGCCAATTCAGGACCATGCCATCAGGAGTTTACTAATGCACCTTAGTACTGCATTTTTAGAGCTTGGTATGAGGTCGTTGCTCAGGACGGCGGGTGTGGCGAGCCGCACCTGTAAGGCGGTCTCTCTCTGGTGCAGGTTGCTCATGAGCGTCTTCCAGTCCTCCCTGGTGCTGCTCACTTTAGCTCGGACTGCATCCACGCGGTCTTTGGCTGCCACGCTGAGCAGCAGGTCTCCACTCACAGCCACTGTGGTCAGTTTGCTATGACCCTGGTCTCTCTCACTCAGGAACTCCTGCACAATATCACAGCACAGGTAGCTTCACGCACAACGCCACAACCCATCAATACATCACGAACACTATTCATAACCATGATTGGTCTCTAAAAGGTATTTGAGAAGGAGCATGCTGATATACAGTACCTGGACCTTCTGGAGACTAGATGAAGCCTCACTCAGGTTTTGAGGGACATCAAAACACTTGGCTGTGTTGATTTTAGCATTGACCAGCCACTGCTGAAAGTCTCTGAAAGCCGCCCGGAACGTTTGCTCCAGGAGCTTCTCTTTTCCCTGGCATTCCCGGGAAGCCTGAAGACTGAGACTGCAGGACGGGTCAATGTTTAACTACAGGGTCAATGTTTATTTTAATGTAGGAATTGTACAACGTTGAGTCTTCAGCCTTTGCATCACAAAAAAACTAAAACATAAAGCTCAGTCAATGGCCTCACCTGTTGTACTCCTTGATAAGGGCAGACACCCTTTCAGACTGAGTTCCCAGGTCTCTGGAGAAGCGACAGAGGTCATTCAGTTGGGACTTCAGACCGTCTGACATGGGCTCCACATTCAGCAAAGCTTCCAAGGTGTCCTGATTCACAGTGCAACACAAGTGCAATGGTTAGACGTGATAACAGACACTCAAGAGGCATTTACTATAACTCAACCCCTGAACCTCATTTTGTTACTACAGATCTGATTTCTTGGCAACGTCTTCACACGCCTTCATGCAGTCTGGTTATGAATTCCCCACTGAGCCTGTTACCTTGGCCATCTGCCAGCCTCTCACGGCCTCCTGGCTGGTCTTCATGGTCTCCACCTGCTGCAGCGTTTCACGACACTCGCGCAGACGGCTTCCGAAACCGTGCAAGTCGTGCTCCAGCTGTGTGGCCAGGCTGTTGAACTCCTTCTCGGAGCTGGCCATCTGAGCGAGTGTGGCCTCCAGGCTAGCCTGCACGTGCTTGGCCCCCTGATCCCACTGTTCCCATGCCGACAGAAGCCCCGCCTCCTCCCGCTCCAGAGCCTCACAGCCCATGGTGGAGGTGTGGTCCCGCGCCACTGCCCCACACCGCTGCACCCGCACCAACCGCTCCCTCCCCTGCTTCCGTGAGTCCAGCAGCTCCTGACATGGAACAGGGCAGCGACAAATCACACGTGAGGATCCTAAATATTCATATGAACCTTCTAACAGAATTCTGTTTAACTTTCATTCTGTTAAATGCTCCCAATTGCAGATTCCACAAATGAATTTAAATCTTCCAAATGTAGGATTTTATTTCTAACACTGATCGTTCTCAAGAAAAGCTCTATGAGAACAAGTCTGCACGTGGATATCCTCACCCGCACTTTGGAGAGCTTCTTCTGGACGGAGGCGGCGTCCCCAGACATGTCGGACCAGCGCTGCAGCTCTTCTTTAGCAGACGTCAGCCAGTCGTTCAGCTCCCGCACGGCCTCCACATACTGCTCGTGCTCTCTGACTATCTCCTCCATCTGCTGCACTTTGTTCTAGACCACAGGGCACAACACCAGCCATCAGAGTCATCAGCACAGCTCCCTCCTGGTCTTGATAGTATTGAGGGTCTATGGGCAGGTCTATGGGCAGGTCTACCACGAATCATTTGTACATGCATTTGGGTTACAGCATAAATTTTCAGCAATAATGGTCCATGTTTGTATCATACCGGAGATTATGATGCTACTAAGATCAAGTCTATGAAAAAGGAACATGCGTATAGAAGCCGACCCCCCCTTACTTTGATGACCGCTGTGATGTCAGAGAACTGGGCGTTGAGTTCTGCTCTGGGTTCCTCAGCGAAAGTCTGGTCTCCGGTCTTCTCCAGGAGCTCGCCGGCCTTGTCGTTGAGGTGGCCGAGTGCTGCCGCGTGGCCCTCCACGTCGCCCTGGATGGCCCTCAGCCGGTCCAGCAGCGAGGCCTTCTCCTTCAGCCCAGGCTGCTGGGGCAGGGACACCCCCACCTCTTGCTCCACCGTCTCCATCCACTGCTGCAGCTGGGCCTTGCCCTCCTGATAGCTGCTCCACTGTGCCACCGTCCACTCGAGGCGGCTGTCGTTTACATACGCACAGCAGTAAGCAGTGTGTAAGTAAGCGATGACGCTCGTAAATCAGAAGCTTACCTCTTATAACTTCATACCAATAAATACTGTTCATATCCTCGGTTCACATTTTGCTTTTACATATCAGACTGGAAAGTTCTACACCTGTATGTGTGCTGTTTCTGAATTAGCAATTCTGCATTAGCTTCATCAGGCTGTCTACCTGTGGCAGCTCATGGCTGTCATGAGCATGTTGGCCCAAGAATCCTTCAGGCTCTGGAGCTGAGAGCGGACGGCCTTCTGTTTATCCATACTGCAGTTCTTCACCACCTGCTCCCCTTTCCCGACCGTCATGTTCAGCTTGACCTCTCCTTCACCCTTCATCAACAGGATCTCCTGCAACACCACAAAGCACTTCATTCACTACAGTAGTCTACAGTGAAAACATCAAAATCTAAATCCTGCCTGTTCATCTGGTGAAACAAAGCACTGCCGAGGGAAAGCCGAGGGCTCGGGCCGACGGCCCAACAACAAGTGGCTTTAGTGACCTGAACCAGGCTGAGCCTCTTCTCCAGGGTCTCCTTGGAGCCCGTGGTGGTGCTGAGGGTGGCGAGGCGCTCCCGCAGGCCGCCCAGCCAGGCCCAGGTGCCCTGCAGCGTCTCCTCGAAGGCCTGCTGCTCCTGTAGGCTCAGCTGGCAGCCTCGCAGGCGCTCCCGCACCGCCTTCAGCAGGCCCTGCTGCTGCACCTGCAGCTGCGCCGCCAGACGTAGCTCCCCCCCGCTGCCGTGGCCTCCCTCGGCCAGGGCCTGCGCCTCCTGACACAGGCTCTCGAAGGAGTCCCTGGAGGACGGGAGAGCACGAAAAACAAACGTCAGCCCGTTATTGTTTTTCCGTTATCCATCCACGCTTGGCAGAGTGGCATAGTCATCTTGTATTTTATACAGAGAGCGCTAAAGCAGGCTGCAGGTTCGTACCTCTCTTTCAGGGCTTCCTGGTAGAACTCCTCCACGCGCTCCAGCGTGGCCTTCTCCGGGTCGCTGTGCTTACCTTCCGGAAGCTCCGTGCTGAGTCTCACCTCCATCCGCTCCAGCCAGCGGCACAGTCTCTGCTGGCGGCTCTCGAAGCTGCACAGACAGGCACGCGAGTGACACGTGAGTGAGGGACACGTGCGGGACACGTGCGGGACACGTGCGGGACGTGCCACCGAGCCCGGGCTGCTTCAGACAGAAATCCCCCGGGCAAGGGAGACACGAGAGGGGGGGAAGGCCCGTGTGATGCAGTGCCCTCACCCGCTGAGCAAGCCGGCACTCTCCTCCAGACTCTGCTGGTTCACTCGGCACTGCTCCACATAACTGTCCCAGTCCTGTTGGATGGAGCAGAGGCTCTGCTGGACCTGGCCAGCGCTCGCTTTGGGGAGGTGAAGAAGGAGCTTCTCCCCCTCCTGACACACCTCCATCAGACGGCTTTCTCCGTCCTCGACCCGCTCCAGGGCCCCCTGCAGGACACAGGAGGCCACTGCACATTGAAGCACTGCAAAGCTGCTATTACTCATTATAAATGATTCATTTTATGGTCAATAGCATTCTTAAGATGACAGAAGATTTCAAGTTAATAGCTGAAACAATTTCCCCTTTTTACTGAGGGTTTTTTTTTGAGTTGACTAAATGCTGAGCTGCACCTTCAGCTTCTGTAGTTTGCGCTCGACCACGCTGGTGTCTCCAGAGTGGTCGCAGCATTCTCTCACTATGTCCTTCTGTCCACACAGCCACGTGTGAAACTGCTTCACAAGGTCTAAAGAACCACAAGACCATGGTAGGGAGGTGAGAAGGCCAACAGTGTGCGCTCACATGGTGGTAATCAAACGTGAGTGTGTCTATCTTTTCTATCAGAACACTCACCGTTGAAAAGCTGCTGTAGGCTGTGCTGCATTGAGGCCAGCATCTTAACACAGAGCTGATTAACAGTCTCGTACTTCTTGATGAGGGCGGTGAGGGCGGAGCCAAGCGTGGTCAGCTCCTCCGAGGGGTACTTCCTGCACAGTGTGTTCAGGTTTTCCCGTGCTGAGTCTATGCTCACCTGCTGGTTCTGCAACTCTTTCTGGATGTCCTGCATGCACAAAAGTAACTGAGGAACTTCTGCACGTTTTATTTGTCCCGGCAAGAAACCACGGAGTCATATAACACAGTGAGCTCTAAAACTGGAGGTGCACTGTATGAAATTACAGCTGTGATATTCACGTGGGCTTGGCAGGTTTTTTTTGTTTACCTTCACTCTGCAGATCTCCTCTGGTGGAGTCCCACATGTAAAGTCCAGCAGGGATTCCTCCAAGTTCTTCAGCCAGTCAGTCATGCGGGAGAGGAAGTCCTCCAGCTGTTGTCTCTGAGAGCAGAAGTCTCTCAGGTTGTCCTTGGCTTGCTCACACAACTCCTTCACGGTACTGATCTTCTTACTCAGGTCAGCCTGCATGACCTGTCAGAGATACCAAAAGAAGAGATTACACACTGCCACTGATGAACTAACATTGTGGGATTTGCAGTAGAAGCCCCACCTGCAGTGATGTAGGGATGTCCTGGGTGCCACCAATCTGCTGCAGCTCCGACACTTTGCTTTGTAGAGTGTCTAACTTCTTCTCCTTCTCTTCCACCTCAGCCTACATAAGCAAGCAGACTCTAGATGATGCACCAGCACTTTGATTACAGTATGAAGGAAATACTGTGAGCTTCCATCAACATTCTTACTTTGACTTCCACAAGGCGGTTTTCAGTCTTTTGGCTGTCGTTGAAGTTGCTGAGGGTCTCGGTGAGTTCCATTACAGATTTATTAGACCAGCTGTCAATCTCCTCGTTGATACCATAAATATCCTCCCATACGGAGAAAGCTTTTCTGAGATTCTCTATGTTCTCCTCAATTCTCTCAGACACCTGTAGGTGAAGCAAGGGGAGGATGTCAGTGTTGGGGCTTTGTGTGTTTCACATAGGGGAGTATAGGGGAGTTGTAATTAGTGTGTCACACTCACATCTAACCACTGGTCCACCATGGCCTCCATTTTAGTCTTTAACACCTGGGTTTGACAGTCTGGAATCCTGCTTAACTCACAGAGTAGCTGCTTCCCTTTACTGGAGAAGGAGTCCAGGTCCTTCTGATTGCGTGCTAGCTCGGCTTTAACTGATTCATGCTGAAAAATGGACAGAACAAATAAGTTCTTTAATAACAAAAAGAAGTACAAATGGACACAATTGTCAATAACAGAATAAAACTGCTTAAATGCTAATTGCAGTGAAAATGTGGAATTTTCCAGGTACAAAGTCCATGTGTCCTAATAGATCACCATTTAACTTACCTTAGAAAGTGATCGCCTGGTATCCTCCTGGTCTTTAAGAACCAATTTGATGTCAGCCACAGTCTCAGCACTCTCCACTACTGAATTAATGGAGGACTTCAGAGCCTGATAGTCCCTCATGAGCTCTATCAAGGCCCCGCACTGCTCTTGCCTAGAGTGAGACCAACGGGAAGGTCGTGTTAACGTTAATTAATTTAACCACTTATGCACAGCACGATGAGGTGAAGAGGTAGATGGAGAGAGCACACCACCTCTCTGTAATAAGCTTCTTGGTGTCCTCCCAGGTGGTCTGGAGGAGGCCGATCTCTCTCATCACCTCCCCGGCGAGCTCCGCATCTCTCTGGGCCAGCTGCTGCCCTTTGTCCCTCAGCCACTGTTCCTCATGCTGGTGAGACTGGAGTTCATCCTCCAGCTGGTTAAAAAAGCGCAGTCTAGACACACACACACACACACACACACACACACACACACACACACACACACACACACACACACACACAGAGCATTTGATAATGAGAAGTTAAACATCTGTAGATAATGCATTATTTTTATTAATACATTACATTAACCCGTTTTCTAACCCTCTAGTATGATTACCCTTGGTTAGTTTGAGCTGCTGTGTTTGAGCTGCTGGGTTGAGCTGTTGTATTTCAAATGTCTTAATCCTGCTTTTAGTGGTAATATTACTAAAATGACCTACAAGAGGCTACAGAACTGACCCACACTGTCATGGCTAGATGTACATGCACAGGTTATGGGATTACTAAAAACAAAATACAAAATATAATTAGCTTATCTTTTAGTTATAAGTGATAACAAAAATGGTGATTTCTATTGATCTTGTTCATTACCTCTGCTGTAAGGTGAGCAGGTTGGGCTCGGTGAGGCTCTGCTCATCAGCCTTCTCCTCTATGTCCTCCACGCTCTTAAGGAGCTGCTCTTTACGCTGCCTAAAGGAGCTCCACAGCGCTCCCAGAGCCTCCGCCTCACTCTGCTTGGAGCCCAGCAGGGTCCTGACCCCGTCCAGGTCGGCGTTCAGCGAGTCGGCCAGCGAGCGGCACGAGGTGCGGGCCTCCTTCCCGTCCGCCAGCTGGAGGTGGGCCTTGCACAGGCTACCGTCCAGACTGATGGCCAGCGTCTCCAGGCGGCTGATGTCAGGGACGATGGCCTCCAGGTCCCTCTGCAGCTCGTCCACCCGGCCCTTGTCCCAGCTGCCTGCGCTCTCCACGGTGTGCCGGAGGCCCCGGAGGACGCCGGCGGCCACGCCGTGGGTCTGCAGGAAGGCCTCCAGCTTCTCCACGCTCTCGCCACGGAGCGTCACCAGCTGCTGGGCCTCCAGGTAGGGCTGCAAGCTGCTCTCCAGCCGGGTCTGCAGGAGCTGACGCTCCACGAAGTCGCAGGCAGAGCACAGGTCCCTG
Source organism: Brachyhypopomus gauderio (assembly GCF_052324685.1). Classification (NCBI taxonomy): domain Eukaryota; kingdom Metazoa; phylum Chordata; class Actinopteri; order Gymnotiformes; family Hypopomidae; genus Brachyhypopomus; species Brachyhypopomus gauderio. The sequence goes on along the minus strand of NC_135227.1, from coordinate 7,364,838 downwards.
GCCTGCTGCTGGAGCCTCTCCCTCTCACAGTTCTGGTTCTGGAGCAGCTCTGCCTTCTCCTGCCAAAGAAACAGTCCAGCTGCCTTACAGAGTGACCACAACAACAGCAAAGCTCTCTGACCCCCGCGTGCCGTTCTGTCAGACACAGACACCTCGATGGCGGCACGCACCTTTATTTCCACGGCTGTTGGCTGTAGATTGGTGATGTTCACTTGGGAGAATGAGTGGAGAGAGGAGAGGAAAGACTCTCCCCATCTGAAGAATGTCTGAAGGGCTTGGTCGAACTCTGCCACTTGAGACAGGTGGTCCTGAAGCACCTGGATCCTGTGAAGACAAAGTAGATTATGGCCAAACGCTCTGCTCATGATACTAAGCAATAGCCACCATGCAGCATGTCTTCGAGACACCCGTGTCCTTCAGCACTCCTGACCTCTGGGGTATCACTGTGCTTTGGGACGTCCATCTCTCCTTCAGCTGTTCTTGGTCCTCCTCCAGTGTCTTTACTCGCTCCTCTGAAGCAGTGGGGTAAAGTGCTGGAGCCTGGGCCAGCATACCCTCATATACTGACTCCAGAGACTGCAGCTCAGAACGTAGGTGCTATAGAGCAGAAACACCAATGATTGCAAATGCTGTGGCTAAAGTCTGAATGTATAAAGTCCATATCAGATGTCGGTATTTATGAACATGGTGAATATCTGACTATAGTTTTATATTCTTTTATACATATTTACTATATGGACTTACATTCAGCTCCATGAGCTCTCCTTCCAGCTTTGCTTTGTCAACTATGAGACACTGGCCTGCAGAAGCCGTCACAGACTCGCACCTCTCAAGACACGACTGCAGAGACGTCCAGTCTTTCTCATACCTGAGAGAGAACGGTCGAAGGAAACACTGAGATGCCGTACCTGACGCTGGAAGTAAAAACGTAAATAAGGCGGGTCGCAGCGCAACGGAGTGACGGTGAGCCTACTTCTGCCAGCGGGTCAGCAGGCCCTCCAGCTGGACCTGCTTGTCTTTGGCCTGCTGAAGGTTCTGCTCGTAGCTGCTCTGCAAGGCCTTCACCGCCCTCTCTGCCGCCTCCCTCTCGCTCAGCCTTCGGGGCGCCGTGCACAGAGACAGCAGGGTTACCTTCAGCCTCTCCAGGGACTGGAGCACATCCTAGGGACACAACAGGGCCATTGTTAGGGGAAGATGGAGCACTGCACTGTTAATACACCGTGGTGGTAATAGGCGTGAGATGCAAACCAAGGAAAATTACCATATAGTCTTGAAGAGCCTTGTAGGTCTCTGATGAGGACACACAGGACGTGACAGGTGTGTCCAGCTTCTTCTGAATGTCATCGATCTCAGATTGCACCTTAAAATAGGAACCGGGAGTCAAAGACAGCAATTGAATTTAATGTTTTGCATTAACTGCACTAATTAATATGTCAAAATACCTGTTGAAGATTTGCATTGAACTTTTGCTGGTTAGATGAACTCTCCTGCAACTGTCCATTCAGATGATCCACACTCTCCCTAAGCTCCTCCCAGTACCTGCCAATCTGTGTCAGACGAGCTTTGATTCGTGCAGACTCGCCTGATGACACAAACTGGCCCAATGCCTGAGCGTCCTCGTCCAGATGGGACAGGCTCTCTGCTCTGTCCTGCAGCTCAACCAATGTAGCCTGTCCATCAAGGGAAGCAAAGGTGTAAATAAGAGACTTCAGCAATGTGCAGATAGTCCATGTTATAAAGGGTCTAATAAATAAGATTTGTACCTTCAAATAGTGCATGTTATAAAGGTACTAATAAATAACACTAGTACCTTCACAGTACTGATTTGCTGTTCCAGAGGAACAGTGGAGGTTTTCAGTGTCTCAAGTTCTTTCTCCTTCTCAGAAATCCATGTGGAAAATGCTTCAAACTCATTTCCAAATGAGTCCCACTGAGTTTTCATTTGCTCCAGAGTTTTCACACTGAGAAATAGACAGTCATCGAAATACAGCCCTTACTATTCCCTCATATACAAACAAAAAACAAAAATGCAAATATTAATAAAACAGAAGTCTTCAACCCAGTCCTTAAAAATCTTGTAAGGTATAGGTTCCAATTCGAGGACTGTGCTGAAGATCTCTGTGTAGAGTCACAGTAATATGGATCTGAGGAATGGTAGGTTACTCTTTTTTGAGGCCAGTCTCAACTTTGTCCATTTGTTCACTGAGAGATCGGCCTTGGTTCTGGAGCAGAAACTGATTCTTAGGGCCGAGCTGGATCTCTGCTGCCTTCTTGAGGAGAGTGTTCACCTGCTTGGTCTCAGTCTCACACTGGCTTAACAGCTCCTGAACAGTTTTTATGACATATGATTAAAAACTTGGAATAGGGAAACAAGGAAAAACCTAGATACTTAAATACTTAAAATATCAGAATCACATGTCAAAGATGTAGTTTTCCAAAAACTTGGTTGTCATTTAAAAGTTCATAGAAAGACGTAATGCTGCTGGTCACCTTGGCCTGCTCCAGCTCTGTGGTCAGGCTCTCAGGACTACTGAAGGTCATCTCTCTGTCTGTGACTGACCGCGCTCGGCTCACAAACTCACTCACTGCTGCCTGCTGGCTGTCAAACTCCTGCCATGCAGCCAGCGTCACCTGTGATAGGCAGGAGAGGGCAGCTGTGGAGTCTGTTTGACTACAACTACTTAATGCATACAAAGTCCTTCTATGAGAGATATAAACCCCCTGACAATGATGAATTACCTGTATAAACCAAAACTCAAGTTACCGAATCCATAATCTCGTTCTGTGTTTTTTGATTAATGGTACTTCATTTATGTCATAGAACATAGTTCAAAGAACACAGTAACAGTCTTCAAGGTCAAAGTCCTACAGATCTTCTACCCACCTTCACCTGGGAGCCAGGAGGAACCAACAGTGGCCTTTCTGTTACATTTACTGTCTGCAATTACCAAAACCAGGCCCAAAATGAGGATCTATGGTTTGCAGTTGAAGACCTTTGGAACTATGCTCACCTCTAGGCTCTGCTCCTGATCTTCCATGCTGTGGTCCATCTTGTCCAGGGTGGTCTCTAGTTGGTCCAGGTCCTCCTGCAGACCCTCGCCCAGGCCCTCCTCCATCTGGAGCTGCTGTCCTCGACTGAGCTGCTGCCTCATGTCCCTCCTCTTCAGACGCAGACGCTTCAGCTGTTGCTGTGTGGCGGGAAGGAGAAAAACGCAAACCGCAAAGCTGCTCTGTGACACAGAGGGTTGTTAAAGGTACCAAGTAAATGACATGGAAGTGAAGCGAACCTACACCAGTACCTGGTGTATGAGCTGCAGCTGCTGGGCTTCTCGGGCACACTCTGAGTTGAGGATCTTTGTGGCTTCTGACTGCAACTCCTGCTGGCCTTCCATCAGTTCCTTCACAGAGTTCCTCACCTCCTCCTGGAACTGCACACAGTCCCCAACGGCCAATATAACCTTCTCAGACTGTGCACACACACACACACACACACACACACACACACACACACACACACACATACACACACACACACACACAGGTTCTTACTGGATCAATACCTTCACCACGAGGAGCTCTTAAAAATAAGCACAGTCATCTGGAAAGTGTGTGGCTGTTTGGCCTCCTTTACTGATGGGGGGAAAATTCACAGAACTGATCAATGATTTATCAGGTGGTGTAAGGAACTACTTTACTCAAGCAGAAACGCTTCATCTGTTCTGCCGGGTCCTACCTCGGAGAGGGAGGTAAGGAGACTCTTGAAGTCTGTGGAGAGCTTGCTAAGGGTGGCGGCCTGCCTCTGGGCATCGCTCTCGGTGCAGATCTCTATGAGCCCAGCCAGGCGAGATTTGAGCCAGCCCATGTTGCCTTCCTGCAGCTCCGCATCATTCCGCAGACTCTGTTAATCATCAGAGAGTGAGACGGCTGCTTTGCATGTATAACTGCACATCCCGCTGTCTGTGTTTTTTCACTTACCTCTATGGTGGATTTCACCTGGCTAAAATTACTGGGGTCACCAGCACGGTTACGCAAAAGCCTAAGCTGACTCTCCTTTGAAATTAGCCAGGCAGACAGTTCAGAGAATCTGTAATAGCACAGATAAATCAATATTTATTACCACTACACATTATTCACATTATTCAATAGTCTTAAAAGATAAATTATCATACTGCACTCTGACACTGGCAGCACATTACCGCATCACTGCACACATCTTTGACGATGAGGTGGTGAAGTATCCAGTAGCACAATGTTCATATCAAACTCAATGCCCTTCTATTTTCTCCTAAACAACCGCAGTTGTGCATTTAACCGTCATGACATACTCTACACAGGAGCAAACCTGGTGTTAAACTCCTTCCACTTGTCAGGGTGCTGCATGAGTTTCTGATGGGTGCCGTCCACCTCGTCTCTGAGCTCAGCGACGGCCGTCCTGGCGCTCTCCAGGGACTGGCGGGCCTGCTGGCTGTCCACCAACTTCCCACAGAGCTCCTCCATGTGCTGCAACCGCTTCTCACATAGGGCCAGAGGGCCCTTCTCCCTGAAAAAGGCCTAAACACAGACACCTCTCATCAGAAACACTGGAGACACATAAACTACAGCTGTACACAGACACCTCTCATCAGAAACACTGGAGACACATAAACTATGGCTGTACACAGACACCTCTCATCAGAAACACTGGAGACACCTAAACTATAGCTGTACACAGACACCTCTCATCAGAAACACTGGAGACACCTAAACTATAGCTGTACACAGACACCTCTCATCAGAAACACTGGAGACACCTAAACTATAGCTGTACACAGACACCTCTCATCAGAAACACTGGAGACACCTAAACTATAGCTGTACACAGACACCTCTCATCAGAAACACTGGAAACACCTAAACTATAGCTGTACACAGACACCTCTCATCAGAAACACTGGAGACACCTAAACTATAGCTGTACACAGACACCTCTCATCAGAAACACTGGAGACACCTAAACTATAGCTGTACACAGACACATCTCATCAGAAACACTGGAGACACCTAAACTATAGCTGTACACAGACACCTCTCATCAGAAACACTGGAGACACCTAAACTATAGCTGTACACAGACACCTCTCATCAGAAACACTGGAGACACCTAAACTATAGCTGTACACAGACACCTCTCATCAGAAACACTGGAGACACCTAAACTATAGCTATACACAGACACCTCTCATCAGAAATACTGGAGACACCAACACTACAATATACATTAACATATATTACATTACTCCTCATGACGGTGATTATTTGTATAGTTCATTATTATGTGTTTGGTTTGTGGTTTTTAAGCTGTACTGTGGGTTAATTTTCTGGTTATATATCTTCAGGTTTCTTGATTTTAAACTGATTAAATTAACATTACTGGTGTGTTTGACTGAAATAACAATTGGTCACAACTCCATATGTGTCCTGTATGTGTCAAATATAATTTTTGTCCATAATTAATCTTGAGCTATACAAAAGGGATGGCAAATGGGAAAAAACACAACTATGTATGAAATAGGCCATATTAAGGAATAAATATTTTTAATAACCAACATTTACATTCACAGCCCTTCTGCATATAGGACACTCAGACCTCCTGCAGGTGGCCATGGTACAGTGTAGTGTGGTTGAAGGGCAGAGGCCACTGTGTGATGTATGACGCCTCTCCCTCACCCTGTGCTCTTTGACCAGCCTCTCACTGCCCATGCCAGGCAGGCTGCGGTTCTCCCGCGCCAGCTCAGACTGGCACTCCTGCAGAGATGCCATCAAACGGCCACGCTCCACCTCCACCTTCAGGCCAAGCAGGTGGTAGGGAATCTCACTCTGCACATCCTGCAAGGCAGAAATGAAGCCCTTCAGATCAGAAGCCATGTTATCCACTAATCTGAGATTTCCGATTGAATTTTTCTCAAACGTTTGTAGTGTCAAATGGGAAAACACACAATGTAAATTAAAATATATTTATACCACACAGAAGGAGGATTTCAATTTCAAAACCGACAAAAAAAAGCTCATACTTCTAAAACTGTGAGTCAGGTTACATGAACCTTTAATGTGTTATGAGTCTAACTGTCTTCTGAAAGGGGTCACCTGACCTTCCACTGTTTGTGTAGTTTCCTGACTGTTTCCTGTAGACTCTGCTGTTCCTGCTCAGGCAGAATGTCAGTGAGCTCATCACAAGCCTTCAGAAAAGCGTTGAGAACCCGCTGGTCAAGATGCCCGAAGAACTCCTGCAGAAACACAAGCAACAAAGAAAAAAAAAGCTTTCATCTCCAGGGACTTAGCTCCTGCTGGAGACTGAGGCTGAGTCCAGCTCGGCCCGTTGCCTACTTTACGCTGGCCAGAACAGATGTTATTTTATTTGTACCGTGTGCTTTTTGAGCAGCTCCTCTGGGTTTCCTCTCTCTGTCATGGAGCCTTGGGCCAACTTAAGAACTTTCTCCAGCTCCACACGCGACTCCTCAAAGCGCTTCATCAGGCTACTGTTGGCCTCCATGTGTTTCTTCCACTCGGTCGTCTCTTTTACCATGGCCTTCAGACACACCGTCACATACAGCATTACATATGGCCATAGTAACATGGACACCCCATCTAATTAATTCAGGTGTGTTGGTCACATCAGCTCTATCAGCCACACCCACTGTTAACAGCTGCATAAAATCAAGTACATAGTCATATCAATCAATCAATCAATCAATCAAATTTTATTTATATAGCGCCTTTTACAACAGTTGTTGTCACAAAGCAGCTTTACAAGTGCCGAGTCCTAGCCCCTTAGTGAGCAAGCCATCTTCATACACAAACTGTAGAAAATGTCATATTCAGGATCGCAGTGACTTAGACGGCACCTTTGTCACAAGGATATTTGTGAAATCTTTGCCCTGTCAGGGCTGCCTCACACAATTCTAAGTGCTGTAATTGTGAAATAGAAGCCTTGAGGGGAAACACCGGCACGGCCATGAAGCAGAAAAGCACACAAACTCACGGGGCATGGCTACCAAGGGCTGAAGGGTGCGGCGCAGACAGATCCTCACTACAGGGTAATCACAAAAACGGCAATCCAGAACCTCCTGAAATTAGTTTCCATGGCTGAGCCACTGCCCACAGGCCTGAGGTCACTATGCCTACTGTCATGACCGGGAGGGACACTGGACTCTGGTGCAGTGGACAGATTTTCTCTGCAGTTATGATACAACCTAGCAGACTGCTGGAACCAGCAGCAGCTTTGTGGATGAGGGCTAGGCCCTTTAGAACTCACCAAAGGGTAATGTTAATGCTGCAGCATGTACAGACATTACACTATATAAGAATTCTGAGTTTGGACATGTTCATCAGACTATATAAGAATATTGAGTTTGGACATGTTCATTCCTACTAATCTGCCGCTGTCAGCTCTTTGTGATGTTACTAACCTGTGATGAGGCCTGAAGCTCTCCTACTCTCTTCTGTAGCAGGGATGTGTCCAGGTGCCTCAGAGTTTTACTGCTCTCAAGGGCTTTGATTATAATCTCGTGGTTCTTATCTATCACTGTAAGACATTTTTTACAGCTCTGCTGGTACGTTACCAGCTCCTACAAACAGGACAGAGGACAGAGAGAATAGTAGATCATATATTCTGAAATCAGATCTTAGAACGTAAGCGATGATCTTCTTTTGATTATCTTCATTTCAATGCTGCCCATATTTGTGTGAGTTTGTGTTAAAACATAATTTGACAGAACGCTTCCAGGTCACCTGACACTTCAGTTTGAAGTCTCCCGGACTGTCAGAGTCGCGTGTGCTAGTGATGCGGCTGGCCTTCTCCAGAGCCTGGTAGAACCCTGTGATGTGCTTCTCCATCTCCTCCAGAAGAGGCAGCAAGGCCTGGGAATCCCGCAGCAAGGGCAACACCCTCTCCCTGATCTAGTGCACAGAAAGGCCATTTGGTTCGTTTAACAGCAAAGGGGTGAAGGAGAGAAATGTGACTCTCGGTTCTTTGATGTGACAGAGCCGCTCATTCAGACAGGTGTGGGCAGGCACCTTGCTAAGCTCCTCTTTGATGGTCGCCATGGCAGTCAGCATCTCAGTGACCTCCTCCGGAGGGGTGTCTTTGGTCAGTTGCTGTGCGTGGCGAGTGGCTGCCTTATACACAGCCTCCATTGAGGGTCCTTTATGCTTGATGTCCTGCAGGGGCACCATTTAAGCAAAGGCTGAATTAGCACCCAAAAGCCAATGTTTGTAAGGAAGTAGTTTATTAAAACTCTGTGAATGTATGTATGCACAATTGTACATATTAAGCTCTAGAAAAGTAGTTTCTCTGGATCTGGTATTTATATTACAACATTTCTCCCAAATTCCTAATAAAAAATTGTTATTTCGTGCATTTATTTATAGAACACAGATGTCATACTGAGGGACATCTTGAGGGACATGCCCACTGTCACTCACACACACACACACACACACACACACACACACACACACACACACACACACACACACACACACACACACACACAAACCCTGAGAGCTGCTTCTACACCTCAGAGCCCTGCGCCTTAGCACCCGCCATTATGTTATGTTGTGTTTAGCCAGCTGGCTGCTGTGCTCATTGGTTTGTTTTCTTTATTGCACAATGGAGAATAAACAAATAAACACAAATATGTGTGATGTATGTTTTCCAGCACTTGCATCTCACTCCATCCCTGGTCAAAATAAGAAAACAATGCTGTGTTTTCAGACCTCAAATAATGTAAAGGAAGCAAGTCCATATTCATTTTTAAACAACACAAAACTGATGCTTTGATCCAATTATAATTTAATGGAATAACTCTGATTTTCAGTCACAGCTCTCATGAATCTTGGCATATGCCCTCCACAAAATGTTCGCTCTGGTCACTAAATAAGATCTGGCCCAGGTAGCTGGCTCATATTAATGTAACGAAATCTTAATGTTTGCTTAAAAATAGAAAAAAAAAGTAAGTAGAAGAAGACTGTACAGTGTCATGAAGACTGTAATTCACATGATGTGTGTATGGATGTTTACAGAAGTATACAGTAAAATAAAAGCAAGGATGTCTTTACCTCAATGTCTTGAATAAATGTCCTTATGTTCAAGAAGGAAACTTGAACTGGTGCATTCATCCTCTCATTGGACGTTTCCACAAAAATCTTTAAAGCCAACACACTGTCCTCATAGTCTTTCCTTAGCTTGTCCACTTCATCTGCTCGTGCATACTACATTTAAGGAAAACAAGGGCCAGTTAATTTCCTCAAGGAGCCTAGATTTTATTTATCCTCATTATCTTGTGCTCGCATTTTATTAACATATGCCAAATATGAGATGATTCAGATGTGTAAAATGCTGAAGGACGTGGCACCTACATGTTTAACTTTGACAAACAGCTCTCTCCACCTGCCGTTGAGGAGGAGAAGCTGCTGCTTCAGGTCTCTGGACACGGTCTCATCACAGGTCTCGATCAGAAAGTTCCCCGCGTCATTCATGTCCATGTGCTGCTGTATCCAATGTGGAAGGTTCCGGAAGAACTCCTGAACGAGACATCGAGACAACTATATCAAATTCTTTTTTGTCTTGTAGCTATGTGAGAAAAGCCTGGGCATTTGTCACATCTGAACTAAACTTGGCATGTCAAACCTTTAAAAGTGCAGCAACATATACAGTATGGAACTACAAGATTACAAGACAAGGTTTAGAAAAAAAGTAAACAAAAACATGCAGAACAAATAACCCGACCCCCATCAAGACAACACCCCCCCCCCCCTCCTCGGGCCAGGTCTCCATGCGTCCACCCCACTCACGCGCTTGTCGCTCTCGGGGTGTACGAGCATGCGCTCGGCGTCCTCCAGCCAGGCCTGCAGGCCGGCCACGGCGCTGCTGTACTTCTCCCAGTTGGAGATCACCTCCTCCAGCATACTGCGTACGCTGCGCACCTCCACAGCCAGGTTCCTCCACTGGGCCGTCGCCTCGCTCAGGAACTCGCCCACCCCCTCCCGCTCGCCCGCTGAAAGCACAGAGCGCCGGGGACGTGAGCGCACGCGAGGGGCAAACGCCACGAACGCCGCGTTTCAGCCCCAAAACACGAGATGTTGCAACAACAATCTCTAGACGTAACTACACATACTGCTTACAAATGTTCAAGGCTGTCAGTCGTGCAGAAAGTCCATTATGTGACATTTGAGGTTAGTATTACTACAAATGATTACGGCTAGATTTTGGCAGTAGATGTTACAATGTGAGCAAATCAGATACTGAGTGAGTCAGATTCAGTATCCTTTACACTGTTGGATTAAATATTAGTGCACAATCACGGAACGCTGCACACAGACTACGGGTCTAATGGCCTAAATGCTTTCCAGTGCCTGCATGTTTCTACACACACCTCGCCTGGTGCTACTACAGCCTAGAATATGAGACGGACAATTAGGTGCCCAAAGGCAAACAGCCAAACACCACATGATTATTCATCTACTACTGGAGATATGGAAACAGGTCAGACTTCACTGCATTAGTGGTATAGAAGAAACACATACTAGCTCTACCAAACACCTAGGAGCACCACTAAACTCAAGTACTACTACTATAGGCGGAGTGTCATTACCAAACACCTAGTGTACACATATTAGCAATAGTAAACACTCTGGCACTAGCAAATGACCAGTAAAGGAAGCATAACTGTCCAATCGTAGGAGAGGATGAGTGAAGGGGTTGTACCTGAGTTATCCGATTTAATGTAGGTGTCTGCAGCCTGTTTAAGTGTCTGAAACGCGGTCTCGTACTGCTCAAAGAACCTGTGGCCCTCGATGAAGGTCTGTAGGGAAGAGAGGCCTGGTGATGTGTCTGTGGTATGGCCCATTCAAACACAACAGCGACAGTGACCGTCATACAGCACAGCAGTGAGGACTCACAATGTAGTTCTGTAGAAGCAGCTCCACAGAGTCCCGACGGCCATATTTGATGATCCAGGACTTGAGTTTGGACTCGGCCAGGATAAGAAACGCCATGAGACGATACTTGATTTCCCAGAACTCCAGTTTAATTATGTGAACGTGAGATGAAGTGGACACATAATTGAATCTGTGGACAATAATGCTTCGGTTAAAGGACCAAAACAGCTAGCGCCGTGTGGCTAGGGGCAGGGGCGGGTCTGACCTTTCTGCCATGTCCTGGAGCTGTTCGGTGGGGACGGGGACGCCGTTTACTGCTCTGTCCCGGTGTATCTTCTGGAACGTCTGCCTGTGCCCTTCCAAATTCGCCAGCACCTCCTGCAAAAAAGAAAACCGCAGCATTGGTATGTTCAGCGCCCCCCTCTGTCGTTTTGGAGCACATACCCGAATTAACCTGTGATGCAGGATCAGGGGAGATTACGGGAGCTCAGACCGCCAGCATACCTTGTGCTGCTCCAGCTTTCTGTGGACGATGTTGGCCGTCTCCTCGTGGGCCTGCTGGATGGGGATCTCCTCTCTGAGCGCGAGCTCTGCACGATGCAGCCAGGCCCCAATCACTCCCAGTGGCCCCGGCAAAGACTTATCCAGATGGATGTGCCAGTCCAGGAGCTACAGATTAAAAAAACAAAACGTCGATAGCTTTTAAAAGACAGGCGTGCTTCTGGTACAGTGAAAAGCGTTAAGTCCTCTTCCAGCTGACAAGCGCGTACTACACATGGTGCGCTGGCAACCGGGTGGCGTTAGCAGAGCCGTGTGTTCCTCCAGACAAAAGCGCTCCGTGTGCTTCTGTCCTCCGTCCCCATTAATGAGCTGTGAGGGAATGGCCTCTGCACCACTTCACACTCCAGCGCTATTACAGCCCTGCGCGGCACCTGGGTTACTGTTACTGTGGAGACCCGATGTGGTGGGAGGGAGCGTACCCGGACGGACACTTGGTCCCAGGCCTGCTTCACCACCGCCTGGTCCACGGAGAGTTTACCGTCCCTGTGCACGGGCTGCAGGAGAGACTCCACCTGCTTCTTCCTCATCTCATACTGCACACGGAAGCTCTTAAAGGCCTGGAGAATACAGCAGAAGGACATGTCCACATCTTCTCCATTGCGACTGTAATGACGAGTATATTAACAAGAGCGACAGAAACACTGGGTCTGGTCCTAAACTAGTCCAAGACTAGACTTCTCAATGCCGGGGTGTGTGTTTGGAGCGTGTTACCTGGTACTTGTCTGCCGGGCTGCCCTCTCCTCCCTGGGTGCGGAGGACGTCTCTCTCCAGCTGATCCAGCCAGGTCTTCAGCTCACGCAGGACCTTCCGCTCCTCTCTCTGGAAGGGCACAAGTCCCATTCAGTCCTCGTACAAGGCCACCTTGCCAAGCTTCCTGCATCAGCTCAGCTAACATCTACCCAAACCAACAGTAGGCTAACCACAACATGGCCATGCTGGACACAACAGCTGGAAACAGCTCAAAATACTCTAGAACAATAAGAATAGCAACCTGTGACACAATAAAACATCATTCACAGAGTTGCAGAACCACCATGTATGAACACTGTACAGGAACATACACATACCTCAAGCATTAGTTCAATATCTTGAGGCTCATACTGTCCAGGGGAGTCAGGCACACAGAGAGACCCAAACACAACACAGTCAAAGACGTTAGCAGCAAGAAGGAGAGAAAGACAGAGAGACGGACAGAGAGACAGAAAAAAATTGCATGGAAAGTCCACTGCAGACAGTGTGCAGGCCACATGCAGCGGAAAGGTGACGTCGGTGCTTACCTGCAGCGTGGGGACAGAGAGGGCAAAGGTCGGGATGGAGCGCGGTAGCAGCTATGAGTGCACATGACAGGTGACACACAGAGACACAGAGTGAGCATGTGAAGCACGTGGTTATGGAGGGACAGGGTTAAAGAAGGAACCGCTACGTCAATGCGAACGGCTGGACGCACGCGGTGAACAAGCACTAGAGCAACGGGGTTAGGTCAGCGGTGTCTAGCCAGTGCGCATGCGTATAGACGCCAACGGGCATTTGGTGCAGGGCTCGAAGGCAAACCTCCTCTTGCTGGCCATCTGTCTCTGATCGGTGGGGGTCCGGGTAGTGCTTGAGGAACTGCGCCACATAAGTCATGACGGACTTCTCGTCGGGCTTGTCCACGTCCACATCTGCACAAGCACAGAGATGCACGAGCTCTATAGCACGATGGTGGTGGCATCAGCAACAATCACACACTGGGACACAAGCCGCATAATGATGTGGATCAACATAAGAAATAAAGCTGTCTTTTACATAAAGATTGCAGTGCGGTGTCACCCTCAGCCCGTTAAGAGCTGCTGGCAGCCTTAGTAATGCTATTAGGACAGCGTCAGTAATGCTGTCAGGACAGCGTCAGTAATGCTGTCAGGACAGCGTCAGTAATGCTGTCAGGACTGCATCAGTAATGCTATTAGGACAGCGTCAGTAATGCTGTCAGGACAGCGTCAGTAGTGCTGTCAGGACTGCATCAGTAATGCTATTAGGACAGCGTCAGTAATGCTGTCAGGACAGCGTCAGTAGTGCTGTCAGGACAGCGTCAGTAATGCTGTCAGGACAGCATCAGTAATGCTGTCAGGACAGCGTCAGTAGTGCTGTCAGGACAGCGTCAGTAATGCTGTCAGGACAGCGTCAGTAGTGCTGTCAGGACAGCGTCAGTAATGCTGTCAGGACAGCTTCAGTAATGCTGTCAGGACAGCGTCAGTAGTGCTGTCAGGACAGCGTCAGTAATGCTGTCAGGACAGCGTTTTAAATCCGAGGCAAGAATATGTGTTTGCAGCATTTAAAGGCACATATTTAGTAAAGAACATCACAAGGGTAATCAAAAGGTGGAAACATCACAAACCAGACATTTGCTAAAAGACTCATCACGGAAGAGGAGGAAGTGGAGGTACCTTCAGGGTCGAGGAGGCGTGGGATGCCCAGCTGGTTCTCGGCCAGGCTGAAGGCCTCCTCCAGGTTCTCCCTGTTGCTTCTCCTCTTCACCAGCTCCATGTCCACCAGGTCGGGCCGGATGGCGTAAATGACGGAGTGGAAGGCGACCCCGCTGCGCCAGCTAGGCCCGAAGTCCTTCACCTCCACACCCAAGCGCCTTCCAACACAGCACACAACACCCTCTCAGCTTGGGTCTCCCAACATCAGCCGCCAGCACAAAGTCTTTCCTGGATTTGTGCTGCCAGCTCTGTGTAAGCTCTGATTTTAAATCCAGATTAAAGAGTATGTAGTTTATTCTGGTTTATATGCAGTTTATGAGGTCTTTCACTTTTGTAAATAAATATTATTATTGCGTTATAATTTTTTTTTATCTGCTTGCAGAGGAGTGCAACATTTGTTGATGGCAGCTGAATACTGTATGACTCTCCCGTTTCTACAGTAACGGTTACTGTAGTGACAGAAGCGTTGCATACTTAGTTGCAGTGCACTGCACCCATTGGAGCAGGGCCCTCTTGGCATTGCCCTGGAACTTGGTGATAACCTTCCTCTTCATGGGCGGACTGGCTGTCTCCGAGCTGGCCATGCTGTCCACGGACGAGGCGCTGGTGGACAGAGCCTGCAACGCTGTCAGGTTACTCGTCAACTCCTCAATCTGCACATGGGATCGGGACAAGTCAGGGCTCATTTGTACACCAGTCACCATTTACAATAAAATGGTGAAATATATAACAATATATAAATCTGAAGAAGATCCCTAATGACTGTACTGCAGTGTACTGTAGTAAAAGATGTAGATATTTACAATTGTAGTGAAATGCACAAAGTATCCAGAGAAACAAGATGTTTTGGGCAGAGGTTCTCCGTCAGCTGTACAAGCAAAACATCCCGTTTCTCCTGTGTACTTTACTGCAGTTGTGACTTCCTTCTTACATTTTTTACTACAGTACGCTGCAGTTACTCTACGGAATATCTCCTTCAGACTCATCTGATCCTTTGTTAGCTGTGCAAGCACAATGCTTTTTAAGTTCTAGGAGATGAAAGAGAAATATAAATATAGACGCACACCTTCTAAAAATAGATTACCTGAAAATAAAGGATAATGGTCCATATTAAGCCCAGGACTATGGATGGCCGTCCGTCAGCAATGTCAGTGGCATTTATATTGACTAGTTTGATCTGGTGGGGGGGAGGGGGAGAAAATCACTGTGACATTTTCCAGTAGACACGGAAAGATGAGTAGACAAGCACGTATACACCCAGGGCATGGTCTGTTTCTTAGCTAGCTAACGTCTGAGCAACATCACTGTTACTAGGAGATATCGCTGTCAGCCGAAGCAAGCCAGGCAAAACCAAACCCGAAAGCGAAGCTCATTCACTGTGCACCAGAGAGCCATGTCCCAAACATTAGCACCAGAGAGCCATGTCCCAAACATTAACACCAGAGAGCCATGTCCCAAACATTAACACCAGAGAACCATGTTCCAAACATTAACACCAGAGAGCCATGTCCCAAACATTAACACCAGAGAGCCATGTTCCAAACATTAACACCAGAGAGCCATGTCCCAAACATTAACACCAGAGAACCATGTTCCAAACATTAACACCAGAGAGCCATGTCCCAAACATTAACACCAGAGAGCCATGTCCCACCTCCAGCTCAGACATGCATGCTGTGCCGTTTTGCTTTCCCGTCTCCTTTTTTAGCACAACAAATGTAATATTTTTCTCTTTGAAGTCAGCTTAGCTGACACTCCAGTGCTTGTCCTGACATGGCTTTAAAGGAAGCCTGTTTTCTGTAATTGCGTGAGGCTAAAGCACTGGGTGTCAGAGAGAACCAGGATGTCTCTCCACAATCAGCACGAGCAAACCACCATGAGCACAGTGAGAGCTACAGCGGCCAATCATACTGACCGGAGATCCTCTGTACAAAGACTGAGGCAAGACATGGCAGGAGAGAGACACAGTAAGACACAGGCTTTACATCTGTGGACAATGACTAAGGGGAAATTTGCTATATTTTTACCTACTGTGCTTGTCATGAGTATTGAAGGCCTTAGTGTAGTCAAAAGAGGGGCACCACGTAAGGTTAAAAATTCTTTATGAATATAAATCTAAAATGTTCGTTTAAATGTAAGATTTCAGATGGGGCCTCTCAGACAGAGACAGGATAAGGTTTTGGGCCTTGTGTTTGGAGAAACGGGACCTTTGTCTCAGGACTGCGGGAAGATCACTTACTCTTCTGCCTTCCAAGAACTTGAGCGCAGTGCCGATATTGGACACCCAGTGGATTCTCTTCAGCTGCCGGCCCTGTTCGCATGGCTGGGGAGGGAGGAGGGGGTAGAGCTTTGATAAGAGCTACAATTAAACAGCCTTTTTCTTTGACTTGCACAGAATCAAATCTGAACCACTGATGTATCTGAAAGCAAACAGCAGATATTACACTCGATTCGCGCTACTGCAGGTCCGCTCACACCTTCAGTCTCGTTATCTGGAGCGATCATCTGCAGATTTGGTGAGACAATGTGTCAGACAGTGTGTGATAATGCGTCACTCACTAATTTCTGCCCAGACAGCACTTCCAGCAAAGCCAGCAGCTTCACCCCATCTTTGATGTCCTCAAAAAGGTCACTGACTTCGAAAGGAGGTTTATGCTTCAGGAAAGAGCACAAAAATAGCAAAAGGATGAAAAACAAAATTGTTGTTTGTGTGTTCATGTGATATCTTTAACTACAATGGCTTTCAGAACAAGTCAGTGTCTCAGCATCACATTAGGAAAACCTAAACACCCTTTTTGCCTTCTGCACAGTGATTATAGGAGGCAACAGTCTGCAGATCTCTAACTGCTGGAGAACAGCTTCTGAAGGCCAACTCCTGGAGCCATGCCAGTGCCTGGTACCATGCCAATCCCATGTAATAAAGTCACTCAGAGTAGACCTTTGAGTTCAGCCCGCACACGTCTAACTAGGTCCTGTTTCTTAGGCACACTTTAATAAGAGTAAAGGTGAGAGGTCAGGCAACCATCTATTATCACAGGTCTTATGACAACCATCTTGAGAATCTTATTGGGTTCTGAGACAGTTTTTAGATCTAAAACACAGCACTCAGAAAATAGGTCATTCAGCATAGCTTAATTGTCTGCATGTAAATCTGTAACAAAGGGGGTCTTTGTCTTTATTAGGAAAGTACAAAAAGCAGCATCTGTGAAACAAAGACAAAATGGGCAGACGCCTCTCAACTGTGTTTTTCATGGTGACAACCAGACGCATGCTCAAGCATCATGGACTGGATTTCATTCTCATTTTTTACTGAGATGCTGCTGCGTCATGCTACACACACACACACACACACACACACACACACACACACACACACACACACACACACACACACACGCGCACACACACATGAGCTGTGGCACTCGTAATGTTCATTTTTGGGATTTTGACTGATTCATTCCAACATTATACATATGCATGAAATGCATTTTACTAGCAAGCAAAAATGAGGTTCAAGTTTGAGTTCATTCTTCCCGGTCAAAGGCAAAATCCTTTCTGCCACAACAGGAAATGGAAACAATGAGGAGACAGGTCTGTGCTGAGGCAGCGTCCTGCCCTCTCCATGACGGGCCCAGGTGGACGAGACACCTCCCGCCACACAGAAGAACTATAATACAGCAACCAAACACACTCGGTGCAGAACGTGGATATGCACGTTCCCCCAGGATACGCACCCGTAGCTGGATTCACCATGTTCCTCTGCTTTGAGGATCCGTATGCATGAGGGGTAATCAAGCAGTCTGCAGAGTGCCTAACTGCATTTCCCCAAACTTTTCAGTACTGTGCCTCCATACCAGTGCCAGACCAATTCAGGCAAAGAAAAGGGCTTCTCAACACAATCTGCCCTGACTGGAATACTTAAACCCTGCACATTAGGGCCAGATTATGCTGTCTTTGTGGGAAGCAACATGCCTTGTCACCACAGCAACTAATCAGGAATAAAAATAGGAGCAGTGACAAAGCATAGGCCATCATCAGCTGTGATGTTCTTCACTGGTACACAGTCCTGCTTAGACACTAGTGTGGAAGACCACCATTGTATATCCATATTAATGAGACATTTTTAATAACGTGTCATCTTTAATAACGTGTCATCTATAACAACGTGTCATGCAAATACACAAGATATGAAGCCAAATGCTCGGAGAGCAGACCTCAGAGAGCAGACCTCGGAGAGCTATCCTGCTGAGATGTGTTCCAACCCTTCTTGTCCACCATCTGCATACATGTACTGTCCAAAAGTGCCCACACAAACACACTCTCTCTCTCTCTCTCTCTCTCTCTCTCTCACACACACACACACACACCCACATACACACACACACACATTCCCACATAGGAAGGTGAGACCACCAAAGGCTACTATCACTTCAACAAGCATGAGTGTAATAATTCTCTCTCAATATAGCATCGGTGCTCAGGTTCACAACAGATATGACACACCATCACTCTCCATTCTACACCAACCCACACAAATCTAATCAATCTAACAACAATGGCCACCATCCTCATACTGGGTCTCAGCATTATTTCAATCTTGTATTATAAGAGCCTGCCCCTGGAGGTGCTATAAGGGCCTTTTAAAACCAACCAGAGTACTGGGAGGCCAGTACAGCCAGAGTACAGGGAGGCCAGCACAGCACTCCTGCAGCACAAGTGCAATATCAACAAGCACTCGTCACGGTGCTCTTCATTCAGACAGAACAATACGGCCCTCAGTCCCTGCTCACAAGATGATGATGATGATGATGATGATGATAATAATAATAATACATATATACATACATTTTTTATTGCAACATGAATATCACAAGACAGCTCAGGTGAAATTTGACACATTTAACTTGAGAAAATCAGACTGTCCACAGATCAACTGAGCTGCACACACCCTCTGATCATGAACAGGGAGCTAATGGAGACAGTGCCAGGCAAAAAGATGAGAGATTTGCTGCGACTTAAATTTCATTAAGTCCGGCGACATGACCGCTGTGGGTTCTAAAAGCTATTTAAAGCAACCATGTTAGCAGTGTAGATCAGAACAAAGGCCCGTGTCATTCGGTCTGTGTTTTGCAGACTTGGCGGTGATGCAACAGATGAGTGAAAACCATTTGGACACATTAGGAGTCTCACCTTGGCCAAATGTGAATTAATCCACTTTGTAAAAGTTCTTTTCTGGACCAACTCTTGTTCATCTGGAAAAGAAGAGAAAACGAGTAATTACAAAAAAACAAAGAATACATGTGCCTATTTTTGCCGTCTTCTTGAGAAGGTGGAAGATCTTCCTGCTTACGTCCTGCCCGGCGCTCATCAAGCTTTAACATAACAGATCTGAAGCACGCGGTGACTTTACACATGAGCAGTAAAGGAAGCTGGTCTAGCTCATCCATCTGACATTATACAGTACTGGAGGAGTGATTCCACAGCACAGCAGAAACTCAACTGATGTGGCATGGATGACAGTGCTGATGCTGACACTGAGCAAGCAAAATCACATCAGCATTACAAACCACTGTGAGACAGTACGAAGGAAACATTATTGCGATCACATGTATAAACGGGGCTCGTCACTGAGGACTGGAGCTCACACTTAATCGTCTGCACTGAATACGTGAAGCTTGTACCAGAACGAAAACAACATTTCACATGAATCCAGCAAACCTTCACCTACAGAGCACTGGTACTGAAGCAGCACAGGTTCACACAGCTGACGTTAAACACAATGGCAGAGGACACCGGCCTGGGTTCACACCGCTCACGATAAACACACTGGCAGAGGACACAGGCCTGGGTTCACACAGCTCATGTTAAACACACTGGCAGAGGACACAGGCCTGGGTTCACACAGCTGACATTAAACACACTGGCAGAGGACACAGGCCTGGGTTCGCATGCATGCAACCACTGCAGCACTGGGGGCTCTGTTTCCCAAGCATCCTTGCAACACACAACATCCTGTAGCAGAAAGGCACGCACAGCTTCATCTCCAGCTCGCCGGGGTCACGTTTGACAAAACCCATGCGCACTCCATCTGCAACCTCGGCTAGTGCCCACGTGCAGAGCGGGACCTGCTGTAAGTCAGGACGGCAGCAGGACAGCTGAGCCACCGAACGGTAATTACCTCTCTCTGGAAGAGGATCTCAGCTGGCCAGCAGTGTCTAGTGAGGCCTGTGACCCAGTGCTGTGTCACTGCATATCTCGCTCATACATCTGCTTCACCTACATACGGCACAGCACACACTACATATGAGTCCAGGCTGCCGGACTCACTCCCACACGAGTCCGTGAGGACGAGACGCCAGTGACCCACTTACCACGCAGATACTGAAAGAATCCAGTCACCAGGTTCAGAGATGTGGTCTTTTTCATGGCTATGTCCTTAAACTGAGCCATTCTACCGGGCAGCTGGTCCTGTCTCCTTCCCAGTGGCGGTCAGCACACACGCATGTGTGTGTGTCTGTGTGTGTGGAGATGTCATCCAAAAAGGAAACGCAGGGAGTTGAAATAAAATCCTTTTTTTATTCAGGAAGCAAAACAGAGCAGGCAGCGTTGTTTTTCCCCAGAGCGGCTTTCCCACAGCAAACACCTCCCTCTCACTCCTCTTCTCTCTTCCCGGCCCTTCCACTTCTCTTCTTTCTCTCCCTCCGTTTCTCTCTCCCCCTTTCACCTGCGTACGCCCCTCTGCCTCATAAAGGCTGGTTTACGAGGCGGGGGTTGGTCCCTGTCGTCGTCGAGGCTGGAGAAGAGCCATGCTACTGTGGATGTGCACAACCCCCGCTACTCAGCTCTGCCTCCAGCACCATCCGCGGCATCCCAACATCTACAGCACCGCTCCTCCAATCAGCACGCAGGGAGCTGTGATGTCACAGGGTGGCTGGTATTATCCTGGTTTAGGGGAGGAGGGAGCACTCCTGTGCTGCACAGCGTATATTATCCACCAGGCCACTGTACCAAGCGAAGCCGGGCCCCAGTCCTCGAGAGGCTTTGCCAATAAACGCTCTTTCTTTTCCTCTCATGAGCATGAGGTTGGTGAGGGTGTGCTGATACACAAAATCCCCATGCACATAAGAAACAGTGAGCCTCGACCAAAACAAATTCACGTCATCCACTGATATTCACATAAAGCTACTGGCTGAGAAGTGAGCCAAAACCATCCCGTACAAATTCACACACACATTATTGGCAGCAGCTGAAACAGGCATCAAGGAAAAGAGCTGCGATGCTCTGGTAGATCTATGCAAAGTACCCCAATCGAAGTTCTGAATCATTAATGATGTAGCGCATTGCTAAGCGCGGGCCACCTGCTGCACTGCTGTCAGCCCTCGTCCTGAGGGCCTCTACACTCACTCATCGTCTCCCCCTGACAGCCTCCTAACGGCAGTGAAATCTTAGCCCACCTTGGCCGTGTGCTAAACCGCCGTGGCCGTGATGCTAGCAGGGATACGCCCAGAATGAATTATGGCTTGAACTTGAAAGCACGCATTGTTTTTCAAAGTATGGTTAATTTAATTGTGCTTAATGTAATCTCATGTTCTGTGTCTGGGTTGTGTGGTACTGTAAAGTCCACTGCCTGCGTGCTTGAAGTACTTAACTCTCAGGGAGCCTTCTGTACTCTGACCTAATACAGAACACTAACAGAAAAACACACAGTAGCAAAGCACTTTAGCTCAGATGAAGTAATGTTGATCTTTGTTGTTACATATATATCAAGATAAAAACTGACTGCTGTAGGAGGAACGGTATATGTTCAGTATTAGCTGTCACGTGTCCATCAATATCGATCAAAACCACTGTACAACTCAGACAGCATATCCTTCTTCTTCCCTCATGACTAATCTAAACCTGTGACAATAACCTGCAACTGCAGGCAGATTTGATGGCTTTCCATTCTTCAGAAATAAACACCTTTCTCTTTGACTGCCGTCAAGGAAGAGGGTGAATACTTGTAGGGCTGAACGATTAATTGCATTTGCGATAATCTCGCGATATTTTAAAACGCGATTCTCTAATTGCACAGGCTGCAATTTAAACTGGTCACGTGACTTGGGAGCGAGCCGAGCCGGGGACGAACTGAGAAAACCCGAGCAGGAGGCAGGGAGGTGGAGAAGTGAAGTTAACACAGCGCACTTTAACTTGTTGCACAATGGCTTCAGGCTCGACAGAAGCTGACACAACTGAAAGTCTAATACCAAAGAGGGGCAGCACATCAGTTGTGTGAAATTACTTTGGCTTTAAAAAAGATGCTGCTCAACGTCAGGTACCCTGCAAAACGTGCCTTGCTACTGTTGCTACGACGCGAGGTAACACTACAAACCTTCAGCATTTAAAAAAAACACCACAAAGCCTCGTATGATATTTGTAAGGCTAAAATGCCAACGACCAGTTGCATCTTCAAATACGCAAAAGTGTTTGTCTGCGCTTATACAGTATGCGGTGAGCAGCGAAATTCCATAAAATCACGCATATAGGCGCAATAAGATTTAAAGCGCAGATGAATCGCAAAAGCGCGCATAGCTTGACCGCGGTCCAGCAGACAGGGTTCACTGACCGAACCGTTTGAAAGTGTAACTCCTTATGGATATAATTGGAAGCGGCACGCTGAAATAACTCGGGCAGTAACGGAGTTCATAGTGAAAGACATGATGTCCGTTAATATAGTAAACAAGCCCGGCTTCATGGCTTTGTTAAACACACTGGATAAAATGCCCTCACGCACATATTTTAGCCAAGTTGCTATACCTGCAGGGCTGCCAACTCTCACGCATTGAGCGTCTTAGACTAAAAAGTTACTAGTTCGCTCTGGCGTAAACCACAGGCGATCGATCGATCGCGATATAATAATAATACATTTTGTCCATTTTATACCGCCCCGATAACAACAAATTACGTTCGCCACCCACTCCAGGTTCAAGTCTCACTTCAAGCGATCTTGAAAAGTTGGCAACCCTGTATCTGAGCTGTATAAAAAATGCCGAAACAGAGTTTCCTGAAAACTGGAAAAAAAATCGCGATTTTAAATCGCAATCGCAATTTACAGATAAAAAATTGCAATTAGATTATTTTCCAAAATCGTTCAGCCCTAGTGAATAGGAGGTTTTTTTTTCATGAACAGGAACAGAAATGTAGGAATACTCAATATTCACTATTGAGTGAATATGCAGAGTCTTAACACCACTGAGAGGGAACAATGGCTGAACAAAGCACACCCTACTATCACACCCTACTATCAAACCATACTGTTATACCTTTCTATCAAACCCTACTGTCAAACCCTTCTATCAAACCTTGCTGTCACACCCTACTATCACACCCTATTATCACACCATATAATCACACCATATAATCACACCCTACTATCACACCCTACTATCACACCCTACTATCACACCCTACTGAACACTTATACAAGACTTATACAAGTAATACACAGCAGTGTCCCAGTGGCCCTCAAACATAAGGTTGTTTCCTCATGGGTAAGATTTCTTTACAGTAAAATTGATCATAAAAATTCTTAGTGAATCCAATCGTATTACAACCAGTGCCAAATGACTTTAATACCATATCCAACAAATCCATTCCACTTACAAACACAGCAACGGTGATGCGGATCAGGACCACGTGTTTAATGAAATGATGTGCCCCTAATCATTTGAGATTCACAGGGGTCCACCTGCCACTTAATATAAACCAGTGACAGGTACTCGGCTTGGCAGCAGGTCAGGTGTGTTATACTGACTGTAGCAGCTCTCATTAAAGGCAGCACAGAGAAATCTGGAGCTCCATCCACCCGGGGCCCTTGTAACGGCCAAGATCTGTTACTGCCCCCTCCTGGGTGCCCCAGTTCCAACACCCTGATGCTGCTGCCATGACCTGCACGCTATTAACTGCGCTAAATGATTTTAAGGTTTTCCATGAAGAGACACCAAAGGCCTGGCATTTCACCTCCTAAATTAACACAGAAACATTGTAGATGGCAATTGTAGAAACACTGCCATCTAGTGTTTGATAGAAAAAGTGACAAAAGGTGCCTCAGAACGTCATGTTTAATTATGTAAGTCTATATACTGTAATCTGCTACATGTTTATAGTAGTCAAAACTACTGTCAAAATAGTTATTAGTACAATCACAATTGAAGTAAAATATTTTTTTAGGTGAGCAATCAAACAACTAACGTAGGTAGTGTGTAGTGTAACCAGTTCTGTCCAGTAATTACCCAGTGAAGCATTCACAACAGGCATTAGTCAGTATCAGACAAGACACTGAGTCTTAGGCTTAGGAAAGACTGAGTGTTTGGCAGGGTGCTGATGGTCTCTTGGGTCTGAGATAACATCACAGTCAGCTCTGCCTTTAGAGCTCCTGCCTACCACTCCTGCCTCTGTGAGTACCTTCTCCCTGCTGTATGTACAGTACAATCAATGCGTACTGATCCACCATCTCGGACCATGAACATCTACTCTGTGGTTACGGCCTAACAAATTCATTATCCCTCGCACGTCTACGATCACTTAGCTGAAAACAAGCACTGCAAAGAGCATTTCTGTGTTCCTAACACCAGAACAACAACCGGGTTGATAGGCAGATGGTGTGCGATGTTAGGTACATGAATGGCACGCGATTTCAACCACAGACTCTTAAATGGATGATGGCAGCCACCACCTTGGAGGAAACCACATGGCAGCTCGTGTCTGAGACCAACTGCAGCGCTAACCACAGCTCTGTTTCACAGTACTAACGTATCGCCTTTATTTAGGACCTTTCTACCATGGCAACGGGATTTTCCTGCGTGACGCGTGAAGCGTTCTCCTTCCTCTTTACCTTCAATGTGCCTTTCTCCTTGAAAGGTCTAATATCATACAAATACATATAAGAAAACAAACGCTAGTATCCTCCCACGTAGTGCTGATCACCTCCTATCGGTCCACAAAACCAAGGAATAAAACATGTGAAATTTGGGGAATGCAAATGCTAAATATTAAAATTGCATTCTGGATGCAACCTTGATTCATTTTTACCACTGTGACAAAACTAGCTGCAAACATTACTTCCTTCCTGGTGTGTATGAATACTCAGTTCCTCCCTACACATTATTCACAGTTATACTTTGACTGTGCGGATTACAGACACTCAAGAATCTCCCTGCTGGTGAGAGCTACATATTAGACCAACTTGCAGGCTACCGTGCACCCGTCCTGCACCACACTGGCCCACTAGAGACCCAGTCCTGCATACATGGAATCGGGGCTTGTTAAAACAGGCAGGATGCTGTTCTGGTCTGTGTTTGCAGACATCATTGCACCAAAGCCCAAATTTCAGAGATCTCCAATTCATCTCAGTGCAGGTTCTTATGTAGGCTGCTTACATTGTTGTCAAAACAATCAACTGTTGTGGATCTATAACTGCAGACTGTAATTACTAACACTTTCCAGACCTTTTGTCATACAGCTTCAGAAGAGGTCAAGTTAACCACCACCCCACAACCCCCGCACTACATCACTGGCAGTAAAAAATATTTCAGAGTAAAAGCGGACACATCCTTTCTCTCCGGGCCTGTTCAAAAAGACCGACAGTTATACTATGGCCTGATGCCTTTCATCATCTGCAACCCACTGTAACACATCATCTTTTAGTCAGTCACTAGGTCACTTTGCTCTCCAGAATGCCTCTAATCCCCTGGTGAGCTGGAATCAGACGCCCAGAACGTTCTCCTCTCCATTTTACACCCAACAACACGACCTGTCTATATGAACGCCAGTGCAGGACCGGCTCAGAGGTGCCTGAGGCAGACGATGAGCACAAACACACACATCAGTCCTGGATCTGTGAGCGTTGGAGGAGGAGAGGGGGTCCTATCGATTTGTTCATTTCCCAAGGACAGAAAGGGTATCAGTGTCTGTCTCTCGCTACACATCCATTGATAAAGGGGCATCTCCCGAGGCTGTCTAGAGTGCCTCCCAGCAAATCTTTGAAACTAATATGAATATAAACAGATCCATATGCGTTGCTTTTGTGATCATCACTAAAAATGTAGAGGTGCATTGTCTTTTCAGAATGCAATATTGGCTGTATGATCAGTTGGGATATTTCAGTTGGGGTATGGCCATGTGTGTTGGGGGTATAATCAGTTGGGGTATGGTTATATGTGTTCGGGGTATAATGAGTTGGGGTATGGTCAAGTGTGTTGGGGTATAATGAGTTGGTTATGTATTATCAGGTTATCATGTGTGTTTGGTGGTTGGTCACCTGTGTTGGGGTATAATCTGTTGGTCACATGTGTGGTATGGTTCAAACTGCATGAGCGATGTTTTGCTCTTAAAAGCAGGTGGTGAGTGTAAAACATACATCAATATGAACAGCACCTGAATGAATGAATGAATGAATGAATGTGCGATTTATATAGCGCCTTACCAAATTCCCAAGGCGCTTTTTACAGATTAACACAGGTACAAGTCACAGACAACCAATCACACACACACCGGCGAGAAGTGGCAGCCAATTGCGCACAGCGTACTCTCTACCGGAAGCCACAGCCCCCTGGGGGACTGAATGGGGTGCAGGAAGGGGAGAGAGGACAGACCCTAGTGGCAGAGCACCATCCAACACTGTGCATACAAGCACACACACACACGCACGCACACAGACACTACTTTTTATTGAACATAGAGACACAGACACACACTAAGGGAGAATTTTTCAGGGACTGTCAATTTACCTAACCTCCATATTTTTGGACTGTGGGAGGAAACCGGAGATCCCGGAGGAAACCCACGCAGACACAGGGAGAACATGGAAACTCCACTCAGATAGGGACTTGAACCCAAGACCCCAGTGCTGAGAGGCAAATGTGCTGACCACCAAGCCACCTGCATGAAAAACGTCACTTTCTTCTCCCAGGAGACACTTTCTCCTCTCTCACACTCCCTCTCTCTTTCTTTCTATATATAAAACAAGGAAATTAATGCAATGAAGTGACCACAAGCATACAATGGATCATTACGAGCCCTCTGTTTTAACACTGTGACAATACTGTGACAATAGTCCTTCTAGATAGAAATGCCAGATCATCAAAGGAAGCTTGAGCAACACAGATTGGTCAAAGTTTGGTTCTCCTTGGTAACAAAAGTGCCTGATGAAAACCTTAAATAATACTTCCTTAAAGAAGAGTGTGACTCACACTTCAGAACGCTACACTCAATGGAGAAAATGAAAGTGTGTAATGAATGAACACTGCTCCTTCTGTTGACCATCTTCATTCAGCTGCAATCAGAATGAGATTTTCTTTGTAAAACAGATCTACCTGGGACTGGCTGTGCCTTGTTGCTTTATCACTATGGCTTAATCCGCCACTTCTAATCGAATAATTCACTTATTTCGCAGGAAGGTTATGGGTTTCTGCCAAGATTCATCTTTCAGAATAGCAGGAATGAGACCAGTGTCCTCGTAACCTGATAAGATCCCTTAACCTGGCTGTGCTAAGGCCTTATGGGGAGATATTCCCCTATGATACCCTGGCCGTTCCTACAGCAATGCAGCACAGCCAGCAACACTCTGTCTAGACATCGGACCGGACACGGCCCGTTCTGGCAGGGATCATTACAGTCAAAGAAAACCCAGAAAGAATGAAACGACCACAAATTGCATAATGCTAATTGGTCCACAGAGTTCACTGAATACTAACAATATTAGAATTTTGGGATGAACCGTTTCTTTAAACATTCAGCTGAGAGTTAAATCTCAGTATCCCTGCAGCAATCTTCCCTACCTAAACTAAAATTTGCTCATGTTTACCTTCTTGATTCTAGATTTATTCAAAGGAAAGATTCTACAATCACAGTTCGCATCTACAATATTGCTGTGGCAATATATTCACAGTATGGCTGAATGAGTAGAGAAATATTAGTTTGAGCGGTCCTTTTTGCACTGAATTCTTTAAGGCACCTGTGCTATAACACACAGCGTCTGTATCCTGTGGCTGGGGAGGAACAAGCATTTGGCAAATTCCAGGCTAGACTGAATCAGCAGAATCTCTACGCTGACCAACCGATTCAGGGCTGAGTCACAAGACATAGAGAACATTTAACTCTATTTTATTGAATTATCAAGTATGCATATGTGCACAAACACACGTTCAATTGTGTACGTACATACATATTCCTATGCATATACTATATAGCATTTCAAAAGAGAACAAAAGAGGTTGCAGATTCATTCAAGGCATTCATCAGTAGCACTGGCGAGGGACATCTCAATCAAACTCTGATTATCTTCACACACGCAAGGAAGGACACATGCATGTAAGTAATTCAAGGGATTGTCTGATCAACAGCTTGCTCAGAAGTTTGCACTGCACGATCATGGAGGAGGAGCAGCCTTGCTTCTGGTTTGCTCTCCCGACTGAAAATGCTACTGAGTTTAGGCAGCGGACGCTTAAGCAGCATCACTTACCCTGCAGTCTCTGCATCACGTTCATGATGTCCTTGCTGGACCTTCCGAAAGGGCTGCGAGAGGCCATGGCTCCGTACTGCACCGCAGGGCTACAGCTCTGTGGGGTCTGATCTCTCAAGCAGTCAGCAAAGCGGCTGCTGCACTACTTTCTTAGAAGGGCATCCCCACTCAACCTTCCTGCAGTTTGCAGATGCTTGCTTGTTCTCTCTCTCTCACTCTCACTCTCTCTCTCTCTCTCTCTCTCTCTCTCTCTCTCTCTCTCTCTCTCTCAGTCTAGGAACTTGATTTGCTGCTGCAACGGATCCAATAAGAGGGCAGGTTTCTTTTAGGGGCCTGGCTGTGTGGATGCTTCACCGTCAAATCACAAGCCTTCTTCCTTTTACTGTCCATAGATCAAGAACGGGGGAAGTAATCTGCATACGACTTTCAATGCACAAGACAGAATGGCACAGAATACATATTAGTTGAGTAATAGGTCATATTATAGTCTGCAGCCACTGATCAAAATTGAATGATATAGATCTTTAAAATAATGCACATTATATACAAAATATACAAATGAAAAATATATGTTGTTGGCCATACAGCCAACATTAAGAATTTCATCAGTCAAATGCATGATAAATTTGTCAGTCAAAAGATCTTTCCTTTGTTTGTTTAGAAAATATCTGCTGTCCTCGTTACAAACATGAAAGAATAAAGTACTTACATAAACATACGCAAACATAACTCCAGGAATTTAATTGCCTGTGTACCATTTCATTATTACCAGCAGCAGGTTAAATCGGAGAGCTTGTTCAAATTATAGTTAAACAGCCTTCATGTGGTAAGATACTTCAGATAAAGCGAGTCAGCATTAATAATTAGGGTACTAGCTAGCTAGACTGCGCTGGAGTAGACAAACTATACTCTAAGCAACCTAACTTTCGATTTTTGGAGAAATGTCATTAGGCAATTTCGCCCCTATTTCGAAACTAATAACAATCATTAATCATTCTTTAAAAGTTTTAAGCTCGCTCCCTCGTTCGCCTGGAGAAACCTCTGTTACTTGTGTTGCCTATGGAAACGATAAAAATGGTGTTGCAAATTTGCCGTCTTTCCGTCCTTTATCGCCACCTAGCGATGAATAAATCTGACACCATCATCTATGTACAGTAAATAGATCAGTTAGAATACTGTACATTCTAACCTATCGCAGGTCTACATTCTATGCGTCAACGCTAGCATATCGCAACGTAGTAACATTTTAGGTTAAAAAAAACACTTCACAGTTTTGAAAATGTAGTCTTTCTTTTATCATCTATACATGTGTTTATGTTTTTATTGTTTTCTAGGATATATTTTACAGGAGAAAATTGTGTGACTCATAAATGTGTGTAGATTTATATAGATTTTATGTTTATTGAATATCAAAGTATGTCATTAAGACTGACTGTAAAATGTAAGTCGAAATTTCATAGAGCTCATTTATTTATGCCCTGCAATATTTTGGAAAATAAAATATCAATAAGATATTTTTAAAGATGTTGCACATAGAAAAACAATGAATTAACCTATAATATTTCTTTAGGTCCAAATGGATACAAATAAATACTGTAAGAGTTAATTCACAATACCAAGTGTTAATTCAAATAGAAAGAAAATGATTTATCCCCCAACAAGGAGCAGAAGTGGAAATAACCCGTATTGTGTGGTTTTAAATCCAGTAGTGAAAGGTTATCACATGGGCCCTCTCAGTTTCTCATGGATACTTTATGGAACATCAACAGGAATCACTGTGGTTTCACAGAGAGAAAGGCTGAGGTTTTCCAAACATGCTTCTGTTTCCAAACTCCAGGTGACAGGCTAGAATCTACTCATCTTTCACGCAGCTCAAACACAGTTCACTACAGAGAAGCTACCAGCTACTGAGAAGATGCGATTTATCACAACATTCATTACAACATGCACCAGGCATAGAGCCATTGCATTGTGTCCAATGAAACAAAGGAAATGATGCAAAAGGAAGCAGGTTTGTTCCTCTGGATTTCTGTCCCACACAGATAAGACATGGGTTGGCTAGTTTTATAAATAGAGAGCCAGGAAGCATGACAGCAAAGTTTCCGTTTTGAGGGGAGAAAGAACCCACCTCCCTGGGAGTGACTGTAGAGGGGTTCTGGAGCTCTGGACTCTCGGATCTGACCACATGTGATTTGTTTTATTATTCATATATGATATGGCTGCAAATGAAAATGATGGCATCTTGGAAATACTAAAAACATTTGATATTGGTAAGACCCTGATCATATTTAAGTACCATCCTGAAAAGATCCACTTTTAAATGCTAACTAATAAATGCAATATCTTGTATATCTTGTTGTATATCAAGTTTTTACTTCTAACAATGTTCATCAAATTAATTCATGTGCTACCATTTTTATTTCACCAGAGGAACTGACCCTGGCCTTCTGCTTATCAATGCTAGTCGGTCTTCTGATTGGAATCCTGATTTTCATCTTCCTTACATGGATGTCTAGACGGAGATCCTCAGTAAGGATTACCACACATCCAGATCAACAGGCAAGAGCAAACAGGTCAGGCAACACCCATGCTCAGCTGAGCCTCTACAGGACTAACGGCTTCAACCTCAGCAGCGATGGTGCGGACAGAGCTGCGTTGAACCTTCACAGGCAGACATCTGTCGACCCTAACGAACTGCTTGGCCGGAGCCCCAGCTTCCAAGCATCCACCTTCCGGCCACCAAAGAAGAAGGATGGTGGTGAGACAAGGGACGAGAACCAGGGAGCGCTTCTTGACAGCTCCGGCAGCACCAGCCCCACTGTGGCGGATATGAACCAGTCAGAGTCGTTTTGGTTAGGGAAGGGCAGTCTGAGAGGCTTCCTCCCCACACTGAGTCCTCCACCTGCCTATGACAGTGTCATTCATGTTTTTCAAACTCACACCTGATTCTGCCATGTGATGAGAATGTGTGGGCATTTAAGAAGGAAGTTCGATGTGCTCCATTGTTTTGTGGATGTTTGTAGCCGGTGACTGAAAAGGAGGACTATGGAATTGTGCTCAAGTGCAAAAGGGCTGTTTATACTTCCATCTTGCTACTTCCAACTTGCTGTGTAGATCTTTGACTTGTAGCCATGTGAGGAAAATGCAGCAGTCAGTATACACAATTGTAAATATTCTGTTGTGTGTAAATGTAATTTAAAAATTTAGGTTAAAATATATAAACAGTAAATTGGTGCAAAGAAATCTGTACACAAAACGCATTGGCGCATGACAGATTAAACAGTAATAAATGTATTATTACATGTACTGATGCTTATACATTTTTACACAAATTATTAAAGTAGCCTCTCTGTGGTGAACCTGAGGTTCATACCATCTGCAAATTTGCAAGTGCTCCTCAGTATATAGGACAAACAGCATGTCTGATCTATCTCTCCATGTTCCTCCGTGGGATATCTCATTAGTGTGAGAATAAGGTAAGAAAACGGGAAAATGTCTGTTCCTACCACTACAGTTTCACTGTGCACTGCAGTGATAATCCGTAAATGTACCCTCTGGATGGGGTTGCCCGTCACGTGATCTAATACTTCGTCAGAGAATAGGTTGCCTTTACGAGCACTAAAATCCTGCATTCGGCGGTTGTTTTGCGCCAAAGCGACAATAATCTGTTCTCGTCGGAGGCTTAATCCATGATGTGGACTTGGCAACCATTTAGGCGCATTGAGAGCGAGTTGGAAAAGGTGAGTTTGCCTTTAATATTTGTCGCAAATTATATATATTAGGCCATACACCTATATGAAAATACTATGTCAATACACTGTATATTGCTGATGAGGTAATAGGTAAAACCAAAAAGCAGCAAATATTTACTATGCGGTTTGAATAAAACGCCCCCAAATGAGTACAGCTAGCGACGGTACTATGAATGTATCTTAAACGCAGTCCTAGTTCATTGTCGTTATCTGGTACAGCGCATAAGGATAATCATAAGACTGCTTGGTGACGCCGTTATGAGTCGTTATATTTATTCCTGTACAGATTATATACTGCTCTGTTATTATTTATTCTAAATACACTAATACTGACCACATACCAATGGATGTAGTCTATGTAATAATTGAATATGTCAGTAAGCACAATAAAAATGAAGGGGCACATTGAGATATCATTAAAATTCAGTGATCATCGCATCCTTGTTGCCATGACGGCTGGGATGTAGTCTCATCCTTCATTTGCTCTGGTTACATACGCTCACAGTTAGTTTGCGTTACCATCCTTTGTGGTCCTCTTTTAAATCAGCGATTAAATACCCATATTGGCCGTTTTGTCATATCGAAGAGCTGATTTTACCGTGGTTGACGTGCTGTGACGTAAGAGAGGATACCGACAGGGCTCGGTTTCGTCTGTTTGGGCAGACCGTATTTCTCGCAGAATAGAGCGCGAGCACGACCGAGCCACAAACGCTTTTGTTCCAATCTCATTTCGCTCATTGTTGTTATTGTTTTGTTGTTTTCCAACAGAAAACCTGGACTGTTGAATATTGACCTCTGCTTGTATACGAAGGAAACTAAAAGGAATATGCCTTTGTTCCAAGAGATAGTATTTGGCATTTTAAAATAAAAATGAATTGTATTTTTTATGATACACACGCAGAGTAGCCTATAATGGCCCGATGACCTGTAATATTATTCAGTAACACACCCCTGCTAGTAAGACTCCTCAGGTTCTTCTACACATTTCTTCATTCAGAAACAAAATGGAAGACACATTCAAAGACGATATTCGGACTAATAATGTCCAGGGACTATGAAGAGGTGGGTTTGCTCCATGGTTCCAGTTTTCTTAAATGGCCATGTGTATATTCTGATGTGTATTATGGCTGTTTGCATGCACACACACATATGCACAAAGACACATACACACTCATTTACATAGTGAGTTCTTAGAGCATTTTCCCCCTACAACACTGCTATTCTACACTGCTAAAATAAAGGTTTAACGATAATCATTGTTGTGCTGTGCTCTAAAATGTTACGTTTTCCAACGTTTTTAGCATCATACCAGTATTTAACGACTCCTCAAAGGGTGTGTTGGTGTTAACACTCTGCAACCTGCAGCAGACAGCTGAATTCTTCTCTCTTGTGTTGGGCAGCCTGGTCATTCAGTAGGGATGTTGGCTGCGGTGGAGCATGGGCCTGTCCTCTGCAGTGACTCCAACATCCTCTGCCTCTCGTGGAAGGGCAGAGTTCCCAAGAGCGAGAAGGAGAAGGCTGTGTGTAGGAGGCGCTACTATGAGGAAGGGTGGCTGGCCACTGGGAACGCCAGGGGTGTGGTTGGCGTGACGTTCACCTCCAGTCACTGCAGGAGGGACAGGAATACCCCACAGAGGATTAACTTCAACTTAAGAGGCCACAACAGTGAGGTTTGTGTTTCTCAACATTTGCCTTTCATACAGCTACACCTTCATATTTTAAAAGGCCATGTGGTGCCTGATGTATTAGAAGACATTGATACAGCCGCTACCAGCTGTGCACTAGGCCGCATTAAAAAATTGAGTGATGAGTCCCACTGAAATGGTCGCTGGAGAGCTGCTGTGTGTGCGCAGGTTGTGCTGGTGCGATGGAACGAGCCCTTTCAGAAGCTTGCTACGTGTGACATGGAAGGGGGCATATTTGTGTGGATCCAGTATGAAGGCCGATGGTCTGTGGAGCTGGTTAATGATCGGGGGGCTCAGGTAGTGTGACACACCTGTGCAGTGGTTTAAAAATCACAATTACATGGCAATGACAGATAAAGTATAAATGTTATTGCATGTCACAAGGCAAACAATGGTCACTGCTAATCATTGCAAATTTTGGCCATTCTAGCAATTTAATCAATTGCAATGTGTTAATGTTTAATGTGTGGTCTGTCTTTTAGGTAAGTGATTTCACCTGGTCCCATGATGGCACCCAGGCTCTCATTGCCTACAGGGACGGCTTTGTTCTGGTCGGCTCTGTCAGTGGTCAGAGACACTGGTCATCTGAGATCAACCTGGAGAGTCAAATTACCTGTGGGATATGGACCCCCGATGATCAACAAGTAAGCTGTCACTGATGGCATATGACGTGTTAGGGTGGGTAAAGTTTATGCCTGAACATGATGAGTTTACTTTCTGTGTGCACGCACACATAGGTGTTGTTCGGAACAGCAGATGGTCAGGTGATCGTCATGGATTGCCATGGGCGCATGCTTGCACATGTCCTTCTGCACGAGTCAGATGGCATCGTTGGCATGTCCTGGAACTGCCCGGACTTCCTGGTGGAGGACAGCACGGAGAGTGACACGGACTCGGACGACAACATGCCGAGTCAAGGTGAGAGCTTCCCATCACTGCATGCATCACAAATCAATTGTTGTTGATCAGGATGGTTTTGCTGGTATTCTTAACCACACAGACAGGTTTGTAAAAGCTTGGTCAACTGTGTGTTTTGTGTTGATGTGCCATTCAGTTCACTGTAAAACTGTCTTTGCGTTAAAGTGCGTAATGTGAAGCCCCTGCTTACTGTGAGCTTCATATCTGGAGACATCAGCCTCATGACCAACTATGATGACCTTTCACCCCATGTTATCCACTCAGGACTAAAAGGTAAACCGCACTGACCTTTCTGTAGATGCAAGGAACATGGATATGATTTATGGCAATATCATGCAATAGTATTATAATTTCCTACCATCTTGTTTTGAATTTGGGGGATTATGAGTAAACAGCATTCTGCTTTAGCTTTAATCTAGTTGTCAGACTAGTTGTCGACCTTAATTTGCAACAGATTGCTCAATCCCACATAATCCACTGTTCTTGTCCAGATGTGGAGGTGCAGTGGTGCTCTCAGGGGGACTTGTTAGCTGTGGCTGGGATGGAGAGGCATGGACTTCCTTCTGACTCAGCTTGTGCCTCCATTATGAGAAATGCACTAGTAAAGTTCTATAATGTTCAAGGAGAACACATATACACTTTGGAAACGCCAGCCCAGGTGAGACCACAAAATGGTTCTTCTTTTCAATAGTGATGCTCAGATTTTTTACTAAAATCGAAAACACTTATTTGTAGAAAACACATGTGAAATGTGTCGCAAATAACCGGCGAACCAGTACGCCAAGACCTTGGCTCTCTTCTAATTTCAGCGGCCTATCACCACAATCTGCTGGGGCCACCGGGACTCACGGCTGTTTCTGGCGTGTGGGCCGGCGTTGTATGTAGTGCGGGTGGAGCACAGGGTGGCCAGCCTGCAGCTCCTGTGCCAGCAGGGCATAGCCAGTGCCCTGCGAGAGGAGAAAGACGTGGGCAAACTGAACATGCCCTCCCTCCTCTGTTCGTACGTTACCAGCGCATTCATCCCAACTATAAAGGTAGTTGACGTGGGATGCTGTTTAATGACTACATCGTTCTTGCTATTGTTGCGTTGTATTCACAACATGCTTTCTTATTGGATACTAGGAGTGATGTCATAAAACAAAAGGAAGTAAGGGGAGTACTCTGGGTGGTAGCCCAGGTCTCACTTTCATGTACTTGTTGACGCTTATTAAAGAATTGAATTCTACATATTTTCTCTACTATCTTGTCATGACTGTAATAGGCAGTGCATACTACAATATCTTAATTGGACACATGTACTCTACAGCTGTGCCTAATGGCTATCAATCTTTTTCAGTCAGTTGTATGGACTCAGAGGTTTACTAACTAATTACTTTTTCCTAAATTGCATATTTATATAAAGGGGCAGACG
The DNA here is from genome assembly GCF_052324685.1 of Brachyhypopomus gauderio. Taxonomy (NCBI): domain Eukaryota; kingdom Metazoa; phylum Chordata; class Actinopteri; order Gymnotiformes; family Hypopomidae; genus Brachyhypopomus; species Brachyhypopomus gauderio. The sequence continues at coordinate 7,328,632 of NC_135227.1, read as the reverse complement.
TGTGTTTGCATAAACTGTATTTACAAGTGCATTCAGAGTATGAATGTACAGTATTAAATGCATGCACTTAATGATACTGCGTACACACAGTACAGGACACGTTACAGTAAGTCTGTTGACTTCAGAGTACAATAGAGACATGAATAATGGTGCATTACAACTTACAATTGGTTGTAAAATTCACTGCAACCTATTGGCTACAGCTAGAGTATGTGAACCTAATTAAGTTATCACTCAGTGTTCATGTCAGTCATTACCCAAAACATCAGATGTTATGATGTTAAAGCAGGTAAAAAAGAAAATAATTAACACTTATGTGTCTTTCATCTACAGCCTCCAATTCCAGATCCAAACAACCTCCGTGACTTTGTCAGCTACCCCACAGCAGGGAACGAGAGGTTACACTGTACCATGAAGCGGGCGGAGGAGAATCCTGAGGCGGGAGGGCCATGCTACACCCTCTACCTTGAGCACCTGGGAGGGCTCGTCCCCATACTCAAAGGCCGCCGCATTAGCAAGCTGCGCCCAGAGTTTGTAATAATGGACCCGAAAATGGACAGCAAAACAGGTTTATGTCTGTTCTCACTCTTCTTTACTGGCATCCCTGACACATCCCTGATCTTTACAACTTCTTCAGTGTAATGGAAACTCAGCAGAATTCTTATTGCAAATATATGTTCACATCGCCCATGTGCTCTAACAATTACTCTGACTACATCCAATTTGTCCTACTAACTCCCTACATTGCCTAGCTCTGCAATATTAAGTCGCCCTGCTAACATGTAATGTCCTACATTGCCTAGCTCTGTCCTATTTAGTCTTCCTGCTAACCTGTAATGTCCTACATAGCTTTGCTCCACCTTTTAAGTCTTCCCTGCTAGTCTGTAACATCCTGCATTGCCTAGCTCCGCCCTATTTAGTTTCCCTGCTAACCTGTGACATCCTACATTGCATAGCTCTGCCCTATTTAGTCTTCCTGCTAACCTGTGACATCCTACATTTTATAGCTCCGCCCTATTATGTCTCCATGCTAACCTGTGACGTCCTACATTGCCCTGCTTCACCCTATTTAGTCTCACTGCTAACCTGTGACATCCTACACTGCATAACTCTACCCTATTTAGTCTCATTGCTAACCTGACATCCTACATTGCATAGCTCTGCCCTATTTGGTCTCCATGCTAACCTGTGACGTCCTACATTGCCTAGCTCCACCCTATTTAGTCTCCCTGCTAACCTGTAATGTCTGGTTCTGGACCCCTAGCTGTCCCAAAGTTCAGACTAATCCATCTTGGGGGGATGTTTTTCATGGCACCCACATTATGGAACCTTTTTATAGTTTCATAGATTTTGTTCTTTCTTATCTCGGCTTAAAACCTTTCCATTTGAAAATACCTTAACTGTTCGTGACACTCCAGTTGATATTACAGAAATTCCAGCTTTCTCTGTTTATATATTTCATATTTGTTCAGTCACCTTTAGTATGAGAAATGTGGTACATAAATTAAACTCATTATTAACATAATTCATATGACTGATTGTTCATACACCTACACAAACGTCATGGATGTTTATAAATTTGGCTTCTTTTTCAAAGCTAATGTGAATTTTGTCATTGAATTTCAGATGAGGTGTGTGTGAATGGTATGATGTCCTACATGACTGACAGCTGCAACTGCTCTGACTCCAGTGACATTGAGTTAAGTGATGAGTGGGTTGGAAGAAAATCACCCAAGCTTTCCAGAGGCAACAGGTCCCCTAAACTTCCCAGGTACAGCTGAGCAGTGCAGTGATCCATCCACTCATTGTCAGGAGGATGATACAGTGAAACATTATTGCAGTTCTCTCGTTTTAACATGAAAATCTCCATTTTTATCTTTCAATAGCACCAGTTATCCTTTAGATTGTGTGAATTCCATTGTTAATCGGTCAATACATGTCCCAAATTACATAATGATAAAATAATGAGCTCACAATGCTAACAGACGTTAAGTACATTTTCATTCACTATTTATTAATGACAGCATATATAACTGAATATTCAGAACTGCTGGTAAACAAAGGCAAAATCAGGTAGTAGATTGCAGAGAGGTACATAAGGTTTCCAGAGACACAAGGTGTTTAGGAGAGCAATCCTTCATCAGCTGTGGAAGCAAAGTGTTTCAGGAGATATACCGGTACATATACAGGATATTTGGCTTTCGAGTAAAATGCATAGAAGATGTAAAAAGTTCAAGCTACATTGATTTTCTATCATGAAAGTAGGGTGTTTAAGTAGAAGCATGCACTCGTGATTACCTCATCTCAGGATTTATTGAAACAAAAGCCAAACAGTGGTGGGCATATTTAGTATGACCAGATCTGAGGACACCTCAGCGGTGGGGGCATATGGGGGGGGGCATTCATTGAGGTTCTTCTGGGGTACAGAGTTTACGAGCCTCTACACACCGATTCAGCTGATTCACATCTGGAGAAAGTGTAGGCTATACCATCTGAGGTGCCCCAGTCTCCAGCAGCCGTTCCCTAATGATGCGACCTCGATGAACTGGAGCATTGCCATCCATGAAGATGAAATTAGGCCTGTTTTGTTCATGCAGAGGCACAATGACTGGATTGTTGATGTTATTCAAGTACAGTAGTATGGGCTTATCGCTGTACCATTCACTAAGTGTAGTGCAGTTCTGTATTGACTATACACACCTGCCCACACTAACACCACCTAGTCATCTGGTGACAACAGTAGCTGATGTAGTAGAGTACTCCTCTCCTTAACATCTCCAAAATATTTGGCGGCCAACATTTCTGCTCAGCGTGAATCGACTGAACAGAACTGAGGTCTACCGATCCCTTGTATAGTATAAAGACGCTGCTACCTGTGCTTGGTGGGGTGGTCAAGTACCCTTGCAGGTTGTCTAGCATGCAGACCACTCTGATGTGTCAAATGGTTTGACAAAACATTTGGGTGCCTCTTACCTCTCTGAAATGTGCCTGGAGTTGTGTGGCATTCATCATCTGGTTTCAAAGGGCTCTGTTCACAATGAAGCAGTCATCAGTGTGGGATGTAGTCAAAGGACATCCACTCCTATGCCTTTCTGTGACTTCTAGTGTCTCTGTATCTCTGTTGCAACCTGATGATGACACTCTGTGACACTCTAAGCTCAATGGCCACTTCTGTCTGAGAACATCCTGTTTGAATCCTCACAATGGTGAGGTACTGTTGATCAGTTGTTAGGTGTTGTTTTGGTCTCATGATGTCAAAATGTGAAGAGTATGATGAGGACTGTTTAAAAACCAGTTTTAATTGAATCAGGAAAGTTATTGGTTGATTCATGGATAAAACGCCTGTTGTAAATTTTGCTGTTAAGCTCTTTGTTAGAGAACACCAAATTGTGCATAGAGTACTGAAACATTGAACAGCTGGACATGTATATTCAAACATTTAGAGAAGGTGACATTAAGTTCACCTGAAAAGATTAGAGTGCATTTATGTTTCATCCTGAAATTTCATCCGAAAGCCATATATCCCTAACTTTTTGTGAGTAGTGTATGTGTATGAACATACAAGAGATACTGTACATTTGTGTGAAAATACACATTTCCTCTGCTCCTTTGTGTTTACATTTTGTTTCACCAGAATCAATATGGAATCACGAAAGTCTCCAAAACTAGCTCAAACATCACAAGAAATGTCCAGATCACCAAGATTACCAAAGAAACCTACCATAAGATCTCCAAGTCTGACCCGCAGGGAGTTTCCTATAGATGGAATAAGTGAGGTATGAGAAATGTCGTTTCTGCCCTGTTTCTGTTCTGAATTCTGTCCTTTTTTGGCAAATTTTTTTTATAAACACATAACATTTGTGTTTTGCCTTGCAGCATAGTTATCTGGCTCAAGTCACATCTAATATTTGGGGTACAAAATTTAAGATTGTAGGACTTGCTTCCTTTTTGCCTGCAAATTTGGGAGCAGGTAAGTATTAGATCAATGAAAAATGAAAATAAAAAGATATATATTTTTGTTTGCTGTGCTACACTGATTTCACTACACAGTTCACTACATCACTGATATCACTAATGTATTAAAAAATCTTGATTTTTTACAGTTATTTATAAAACCAGTTTGCTACACTTGCAACCACGTCAGATGACAATCTATCTACCAGAGGTCCGTAAAATTTCCCTGGATTTCATGAGTCTGCCAGTCTTCAATCCCAACGTGTTCAGTGAAGATGAAGATGACTTACCAGGTAAACATTTGCTGAACACATTTTCAAGTATACAGTATTAAGGCTCTGTAAATAAAAAATTCTGTGACGCTAATATGTTTTGTTTCAGTGATGGGTCCTTCAGGGGTATCAGCAGATAACCCTCCCTGCACAGTTAATATTCCTATCGCTCCCATACATAGCCCGGCTCAAGCCATGTCACCCACACAGAGCATAGGATTGGTCCAGTCCCTCTTGGCCAATCAGAATATACAGCTTGATGTCCTGACCAATCCCACGGCCACTGCAGCCGCTGCAGCGGCGGCCGCAGCCAATGTAACGGTCCCTGACCATAACACAGACAGCGTAACTGCACAGTACACCGTGCCAACGAGATACTCCAGTCCGGGGCAGGTCATCTTCAGCGGACTAGAAATGGGGAACCTGTTGAGTGGAACGCTTCCTCCACCTCCACATCACCTTCCACCTCAACCCCATCAGCAACGCCAACAGCAGCAGCAGCAGCAGCCAGAGGACCATCATCCACCATCTAAACATCAGCAGCAGAGTCAAACGCAACAGCAGCACCTGAAGTTGCAACAGCACCAACAGGTGCAACACCACCAACAGGCACTGCAGCAACACCAACAGCACATGCAGCACCAGCAGCAAATGCAAACGCAGCATCATCAACAGATCCAACAGCACATACAACAGCAGCAGCACCAACAGCAGCTACAACAACAACAACAACAACACCAACAACAACACCAACAACAGCTGCAACACCAACAACAGCTCCAACAGCAGCACCAACAGCTGCAACACCAACAACACCTGCAGCAGCAACACCAACAGCTGCAACACCAACAGCAGCTCCAACAGCAGCACCAACAACAGCTACAACAGCAGCACCAACAACAGCTGCAACAGCAGCACCAACAACAGCTCCAACAACAACACCAACAGCAGCTGCAACACCAACAGCAGCTGCAGCAGCAGCACCATCAGCTGCAGCAGCAGCAGCTGCAGCAGCACCATCAGCAGATGCAGCAGCAGCAGCTGCAGCAGCACCATCAGCACATGCAGCAGCAGCTGCAGCAGCAGGTGCAGCAGCACCAGCAGCAGGTGCAGCAGCAGCAGATCCAGCAGCAGCACCACCAGATGCAGCTGCAGCACGAGCAGATGCAGCAGCAGCAGCAGCAGCTCCGCCAGCAGATCCAGGAGATGAGGCAGCAGCAGCAGCAGCTCCAGCAGCAGCACCAGCAGATACAGCAGCAGCATCAGCAGATGCAGAGGCAGCATCAGCAGATGCAGCAGCAGCTCAAGCTGCAGATCACCCTGCCTCCTCCGCCACCTCCGCCCTCCGGATACGCTCCCATCTCCGTGCACCAGCTCCAGATGATGCCGCAGGTCCCTCACCCGGACCAGCCGCAGGACAGAGGGGAACAGACGCACGCCCCGAAAGCCCCTCCCAGGCCGCAGTCGTTCATCGAAAGCGACGCCTCCCTCGAGATTCAGATTCGTAAGATGAACCCTCCGCCCCCGTACCCGGGCACGGTGGTGTCCACAGGGGCAGGAGCCGCCGCGTCCCCCGCGGCCCCTCCGGGCCTGATCGGCGGCGGGGAGAATGCTAACACGCTGTCGGCAGACCCGTGCCTGACTAAGGACGAGTTCTCTCTTCATCCAGTGGGCATCCAGTATCCGACTCCTTTGGGCTATGAAAGGATCACAACTTTTGACAGCAGTGGAAATGTGGAGGAGGTGTGTCGTCCACGTAGACGTCTTATACGGAACCAGAATGCCTACGGCATGCAAGGAATGGGTAGCTCGGCTACATTGAAAGTCACCTCATCCGAAAACAAGAAGGTCCAGCTCCCTTACAGCTCGGCAACCCTCAGTCGCCTTTCTGTGCCTCGGTACTCTATACCAAGTGGAGATCCTCCACCATACCCCGACCCGGCTAACCAGATCAATGTCATCAGGAGTCCGACACAAAGGATCGACGGCAGCCTCATCCATGCTACTCTGCGACGTGATCGTAGAGATACATCTCTGAAGGTTCCTCAGATGGTGGACACAGCAAGGACTTTGCCAACCAAGTCCAAAGTCAACAGTGCTCTTACACTGTCTTATCAGCCCAGGATCCCTACAGCTTTGTACACCTGCACACAGTGCAGCAGCAACAGCAGCAGTACTAGTGTGAGTGTGAGTGGCGGTGGCAGCAACAGTAGTGGCATCGCAGGTGGTACGGTGGTGCGGCAGGATTTTCCCCCTGGCAAAGGGGCCCAACACAGTACCATTATTGTGCACTCCAAAAGCACCTCACCTCTAGCTTCACAGTCATCTTACAACTTGCTGAGTCCAGTTGACAATAGCAGAGACAGGACTGTGTATATAAACTCTGCCTTTACTGAAGATGAGACTCTCAGTCAACAATGCCATTTGGAAAAATCAGTGCGCCACTTAACACTTGGGGATGTCAGTTTAACTGTGAAGCGGCCACCTCCCTACCAATGGGACTCTCCTGCTTCGGACCAAATATGGATGTCCCAGGATCAAAACCTATTGACTAGCCCACCCGCACCTCACAAAGCGCCCCCACTTTTGCCTAGTCAAACACAGTACTTGGACATAACCAGACTGCCTTTCGTCCTCTCAACAAAACCTCCGTCCAGTCCCAGTACAATGACCCTGCCATCAGCTTATCAGATTTCACTTTCACCCTTCCCTCCCAATGTGGGACACAATGGACCTCAGCTTCAGTCATTGCAAAATCCTCCACCATCATGTGGGCCCACTGACATAGTAACATCGGTCCCATTTAGCCAACAGGACCCAGCTCTTGTCCTGCCCCCTGGTTATGCCAATAATCTGGCGAGTCTTGCCTGTTGCCCACTACCACCTATGTACCCTGGGGCTAGCTCATGCACCAACCTTCAGCTTCACCCAATGGCCTTACATCCTTGGGGCACTTACAGTGCATGCTCTCCCATGCAGGACCACTCAGCAACTTTACCAAGTAAGATGCATCCAGGCCTTGAGAAGCCTGTTCTTTCACCACCTCCAGCACCTCCTCCACCTCCACCCCCACCTCCTCCTCCCCCTCTACCCCCTCCACCACCTCCAGCTGAACTCATGAGCCATCAAAGCACCTCAGAGGTCTTAGCTGACTCTGGTGAGAGTTTTCAGGAACAGTCATCACTTAATGAGAGCCCAGTTCCACAAGGGGCAGACAGGTTCAGCAAAAAAAGTCGCAAGAGGCTTGACAGCAGGGCAGAAGAAGCAAACATGTCAACCATTTCGGAGAGTAAATCAAAAAAAGACGGCCGTGCACTGTCCGACTTCAACTCGCTCATCTCCAGCCCACGACTTGGAAGCAGAGAGAAGAAGAAACCTAAAGGTCAGAAGGAGCAGTTGAACAAGACCAAAAAGTTGAGTAGGACCACAAACGAGTTTCAGGACAGCTCCGAAAGCGAGCCCGAACTTTTCATTAGTGGTGATGAGCTGATGAATCAAAGCCAGAGTAGTAAGAAAGGTTGGAAGAGCAAACGTAGCTTGCGCACATCGAATGAACTGGAGGAAATAAAGTGCCGCAAGGCAAACGAAAGGGAGGACCGGGGCCTGGGAAGCCAGGGGTTTGTATATGTCATGGCCAACAAACAGCCATTGTGGAATGAAGCCACGCAAGTCTACCAGCTTGATTTTGGAGGCAGGGTGACACAGGAGTCTGCCAAAAACTTTCAGATTGAGCTGGACGGACGACAAGTAAGGCTTTGTTTAGCGTAATCTTCATTCTTAATTCATGCAATTATTACACATTAATAATTATCACAACTTTTAAAAATATTTATCTAATTTTGATTCAAAATTTTAAAGGTTTGTACTTGAGCTTTGGCTAATTTTAAATGACTAGCTTGGTAACAAAAGTGCAAGTTTTTGTTATGACATAAATTTGATCTCCTGTTGCAGGTAATGCAGTTTGGCAGAATTGATGGTAATGCATACATCCTGGATTTCCAGTATCCATTCTCAGCTGTGCAAGCATTTGCTGTCGCCTTGGCCAATGTGACTCAAAGGCTTAAATAAAAAAAGAACTGTTACAGCCATCTTGTTCAAAGACAACACAGTTAATGTTTGTGGATTGTGCATTGTAGGAAAAGGAAGTGCAATGCTCGGCGTTGCCGCAATATGGCACTGCTTGTGTTGTGTTGGGTCAAACAGGTTATAGTCAGGGCAATTTGGTTAGCCAGATACGCATTTTCTTTAGAGGCATTAAAAGGTACAGAAATGGTTGAAATAACCATGTTAAGCGCTTGTGGTCATCTTAAATAGGTGAAAAAAATCAACTATAAAGAATGCAGGGCCACTACAAAGAAAATAAGGGGCAAGTGAATGCTGAAAATACAGCTAGTACAGATCAGTTCCTAGTTATAATTTTTATTTTGTGTGTATGTGTATATGTTTCATAACATTGATATTTGGAAGGCTAAATAATGATGTGCATGCAAGACAAGTAACAATTCTGTTACCCTATTCTGATAGGATTCCCTTACTTCTGTTACCCTGTGCTGATGAGATTCCCTTAATTCTGTTACCCTATTTTGATAGGATTCCCTTACTTCTGTTACCCTGTGCTGATAGGATTCCCTTACTTCTGTTACCCTATTCTGATAGGATTCCCTTAATTCTGTTCCCCTGTGCTCATGGGATTCCCTAACTTCTCTTACCCTGTGCTAATGGGTTTCCCTAACTTCTCTTACCCTGTGCTAATGGGTTTCCCTAACTTCTCTTACCCTGTGCTAATGGGTTTCCCTAACTTCTTTTACCCTGTGCTAATGGGATTCCCTAAAGATTTCTAAGGATGTTTGCTGCAGTGCTGCAGGTTATTCAACTGTATTATGAAATTGACAGATTGTTTGCAATTGCGTACAAAGAGGAAATGCCAAGGGTGAAAATAACTTATTTAAACTGTTCTATCTACAGTATCTCACTTAAGTAAGACTTAATTGTCCTACACCAGGCATTTCTAAGATTCTGTTTTTTTGTTTTGTGCCATTACAATGAATGGGTCCACTGCCTTGATAGTTAATAGTTGTCCTAATTTGTTTTCAGTGTCTCTCATTCCATTTTTATGCATTATTAGCACACTTTGTTATGGCAACAGTTTTCTGTCCCTGTACAAATCTTGAATAGATGTATGAATATCATGAACCTGGGATGTTAATATCACATGAATCACTATAAAATGTACATTTTATCATACCTATAAATCGATAAATATCACCATATGATATAAAATGTAAACAAATCACCTTAAGTAAATATACGTTTTGAACAGTATGTTCACAATGACACTAATACAAAATGTATTGTGTTAATTTTTACAAAAAACACCTCACTGTGTAAACTGAAATACCTTATAAAGGATACCTGGGTAGTTTTAATAGAGATGATGCTCATTGTGAGCAAATCATAGTAAAACCGGCTGCTGCACTGATTGCTGGAGATTGGACACCTTTCTGGGCAGGAACAGGGGGCAGTAACGTAGAACACTACATTGGCAAAGTGATTCTTCACTGACATTTATAGTCTGGTTCCAGGTTTTTCCGTATCTGGAAAGCTGATCTTTGGTATACTGATTCTGTATCAGTCAGGAAAGAGAGTAAACATGTTTATTATTTTGATTTATTTGCCATTAAGTATGCAATTTTCCAGCTGACTCTTTATGTAATTTTATGGAACCTATTTGGTTAATTTCACATATTCCTTGTAGCTAAAAATTTGCTGAGAGTCCCTGAAGATGGTTGCTATGAGCATTCTGTTCTTGGTGTTGTATATGCTTTGATGATTTGCAAATGCAGCAATTTCTAATTCTATTATACTGGAGTATGCAGGCCCAGTCTGAATTGTGTGGAATGTAAGGCTTTTACTGTGCTGTTGCTTTAGTATTGTTATGTACAATAAACCATGATGAGCTTGTTATATTAACTCAAGGATGTTTCTCAAAAAGTAGAATGTGCGTGCAGTAGGTTAATGAGCCAACAGAACGAATCACCGGAATAAAATCAACTAGTTTGAAGACACGTTTATTGATTATGTATATTTCATTTTTGCAGTATATTTATGGCCCTTATTAAAATGCAGCTAGGATATAACTGCCACGCCTATACACCACTAGAATGCCCTACAGCTGCACCCTTTTGCTTATCACAAGACTAACAACCTTCTACACAGTAACTACTCTAGCGAACACAGTGATGTCATCACGTGGGAAAGGTCGAATGACGCAGAACGTCGATGGGTGCAGCCAGATGGGGCGGATTTAGGTAAACTCTTTAAATCATGCAGGAAAATGCATAGTGTACTTGGATCTTGTAGACAAACTCACAATCTGATATTGACAGGTTTTATAGGTGTCACAAGTATTTTCCTTTTTATGTAGGCTACATAAGCCTTTCAATAGACAAAACCACTAGCCTTTGGTATTAGTTTGGCTTGGCTGTGTGTGTGGTTCGCAAACTACGAAACAATTAATGTTGGTTTGTGCTGCGCGGTGTGTTAGATTTAGGGTTCACACACATAGTGTGGGAACCCTATTGTAATTGTTAGGGCACATGACTCAGAGGTCACAGGTCAAAGCTGGCCACAATTGTGCAATAGGGGGCGCTATAACATGGGAAAAACTGTTTCTCAGAAACCATTAGTCACATCAAGCCAAAACTTTACAGGCATCATCATGGGGTCAAGTGGTATCAAGACACACAATGATGACCTCATCACTCAAAAAACATGGCTGCCTAAGCCAATTAATTTTAATTAGAAATATAGCCGCAAGCGGCGATTGGAGGGTTCACACAACAATAGGCATTTTGGCCTCAATTAGGCAAAAAGAAGCACAAAAGGTCCTTTAGACCTAAAAGTGAAAAGAAGCTGTTTCAGTGAGAAAAATGCATAAATCAATCAATGTGCAAAAAAAGATACAACAGAGGCACTAAAGGCCCAAAAGGATCTAAATGAATTGTATTGGTAAAATTATTTAGATCACAGAACTAAATCACAATGCTGAGATCAGCTTTGTGTGTGTTTGTGTGGTATTTCATGTCAGCAGTAGTTTTCAGTCAGTTCCAGTATTTGGCCAGTAGATGGTGCACAAGTACTACCATACTAATAATACATTAATGAAATAAGACATATTATTGATTTAATAGGTGTATTTAATAGTAGAATAATTGACAAATTGACAAACAAATCTTCATGTCCACACGTCCTACAAACGGTACTTTGGCCAGCATAACAAATGGTTTTCAAGGGACACTGGCGGTGGTCAGTGCCACATCTGAGAGGCCGATTACGTTAGCGGTGGCCACTTCTAATCTGCATGTGCCGGTACTACTCGCTCACAGTGGTTTATAATACGCTGATAGCATGAATAACATGAACGTACATCGAGAAATATAATAAATATTTAATATATAATTCTTTCGTAAACTGTTACCAGTGTAGAACACTATAACTAACTTCGACATGATATCGTCAAACAACATAAAAACTCTTAATTTAGAGCTAGTTAGCCGGCTATCGGCTAGAATCGTTCACCAAACATAAAGCAGATGCCAAAATCGAGTGGCACTATGTGCCACGATTTTGGAGAAGGGTAATGCTTCTGTTTAAAGAGCTTCTCCGTGCAGTTTCCGCCTTCTTTTGGCAGATCTGTTAAGATGATTGGCTGCAGTAAAAAATGATTGACAGCTAACTCTAGCTGATAATTGGCTTAATAAAAATTGATTGACAACGAAAATCTAGTATTTGATTGGCTGCAGTCGAAAATGATTGACACATGCTCCGCCCTTTACTCACGTCCACCGGGGCTCCGGCCTGCAGCATTATATATATGTGGGGATTTTGTGGCACATGCCACTTCTAATCGGCATGTGCCGATTGCGGATGACGTATTTTGTGGCACATGTCGCTAGGTGTCACTTCCTGTTGCCACATGCCAAACAAGGACTGAACCCTTACTGCGTTTCCGTCTTTCGCTTTCTGATTCCTAAACGAAAATCCGTTGGCCGCGAAGTACACGGACCGGTAAGATTTTTGTGTCATTGTATGGTAAGCCATCACTCTTTGGTTTGTTTGGGATTCCCATTTGACAGATTTTGTTAACTAAATGAAAAGGGTTAAAGAGTGGTGTTTACATGTGGAGCACTAAACAGACCTCTCCTGCTATGTTCACAACTTCTGACAAATTCAGCCAAAGGTATATTCATTTGTCTAGGCTCCTGAGTCAGTGTGTCAGTGCTTTTAAGCTAATCTCAGCATGTGATTTAGATGTATGATCTGAATCATTTTGCCAATATCTTCCACACTGTATGGCCTAGAAACAAAATTATTCTTCTGTTCTTGGCTCAAGCCAAGATGTACTGCTTACATCAACACACAAACACACATACACACAAAGCTAATCACAGCATGTGATTTACTTCTATCTGAATCATTTTGCCAGTTTTTTGGGCTTTTTTGCCTTTTCGTGTGTGAACCCGCAATCGTCGCTTGCGGCTGTATTTATTTTTATTTTGGGCAGCATACAGTCTAATGGTATACTACGTGGTAACACCGGTTACACCAGATTCTGTGACCGTCGAGTTTTGTGACCACAGGGGGCGCTATTTCACAGTTTCTGTTCACAGGCGAGCGCTTTACGAACGCTACGTAAACTACGCTGATGCGCTTTCTTTTCTCGTTTTGTTGGTGTCCGCGAGCCAAAAGACGACAGATATTTTTGTATTTACATTTTATCGTCTCTTAATTACATAAATGTACTTAAACAAGAATGTTTTGATCATTTTACACGAAAATAGCAAGCTTCATCGTAAGCAAGCGCTGAAAGATTCTGTAATTACGAATGGTAATTCTGCCCCTTTGGATAAAATGTTTAAATATAGAGTAATAAAAAGTTAGAGTTAATTTTATTTATTGTGGAGTCACGGTGCAACCAACAATAAAAATCATGAACGGGATGGAGAGGTGAGCCTTTTAACTGGGGTCACATATTCTGATGGCGGCCGTCAGAATATGTGACCCCAGTTAAAAGGCTCACCTCTCCATCCCATTCATGAAATTTAAAGTTGGCTGCAATGGTGAGAGGATGGTAAGACTCCTGGAAATATGTGGTTGTTTTATTATCAACAGTATCTGGACATTCAGTGGGGTCACACATTCTGTGGCAGCTGTGTTAAATTATGACTCTTGTGAATAACTATGGTTTAAAGACCTGGCACAGTTTCATCATCTACCATGGAAACCCCACCGTGACTCCACAATAAATAAAATTAACTCTAACTTTTTATTACTCTATATTTAAACATTTTATCCAAAGGGGCAGAATTACCATTCGTAATTACAGAATCTTTCAGCGCTTGCTTACGATGAAGCTTGCTATTTTCATGTAAAATGATCAAAACATTCTTGTTTAAGAACATTTATGTAATTAAGAGACGATAAAAAGTGAATACAAAAATATCTGTCGTCTTTTGGCTCGCTGACACCAACAAAACGAGAAAAGAAAGCGCATCAGCGTAGTTTACGTAGCGCTCGTGCCTGTGAACAGAAACTGTGAAATAGCGCCCCCTGTGGTCACAAAACTCGACGGTCACAGAATCTGGTGTAACATCGGGAAATAATTCTATCTTTCTAATAGAACAATGTCTTCTTTTGTCTGCCTTCTAGTACAAAACTTCTACTGTTTTGACACACAATATTTTTCGTGCCTTTGGGGGGATTTTGTGCAACTGTTGACTGGGTTGTTGGGCTGGAAGTGATCAACACTGCCCACAGCGCGCTATCAGACCTGGACGAACTCCACACGTCTGTGGAACTGAGAAGCTCAACTGCTACGGGTCAAGGTTAACTCATTGAAATAACACGGCGATATGTCTACAACCGTTGACGAACTTACAGGTTTGTAAGCGAATCTTTTCGTCACTCGTGTATCTACATTTGAGCCGTTTCGCTTATTTTTAACATTAGAGAACATTCCTTCATAGATTGTTCTCCACCTGTGGCGACCTCTCCCAAAATGACCCGGCAGCAGATATTAACCCTGATTGCGATTGCGTCCATAAATTTCAGTTCGATGATCTGTTATTCAATATTAGGTCCCTTTTTCCCACAAGAGGTAAGGACCTACGTTGTGTCTTAAAAATTGTATTCTTAAACTCTACCCGTGTTTATTACAAACATTTGACACTCGTCTGAATTTGCGTTTAGGCGGAAAAAAAGGGAGCCGGCCAAGCTGTAATTGGTTTGATATTTGGGTGCTATGCGTTGTGCACTTTGATTGGATCGTTAATACTGGGTAAATATGTAAGTTGCTCTATTTAGAATTACAACAGTATTGTTGAACATGTTCTTCCATTGTAAGATCTTTTGAAATTCATATTCCTTTGCAAATCCAGATTGTCCAAATTGGGGCCAAGTTCATGATAACTGCAGGCTTGTTTATTTCAGGCGGATGTACCGTGGCCTTTGGGTGAGTGTTTTGTTAGTTCCTGTGCTTGTACACTTTCACTGAGAGAATAGCTTCATATTTTTAGTGTTTTATTTGCAAATTTCAGGTATAGACTCGAATAAATATACTTAATATGTCTCATTGGGTTTTGTCAAATGTTTTTAACACATTTGCAGCTTCCTAGACAGAGTGCCTGAAGGAACGATGTTTGTGGCCCTCTGTTTTGTCGTGAGGTGTGTAAACGCGGTAGGCTTTGCTGCCGCTATAACTTCGGCTTTTGCGGTGTCGGCAAAAGTTTTTCCCGACAATATAGCGACTATCTTGGTAAGTTTTTTCAGTGCAGCCATGGTATTTAGTAGATTAGTGTGCTGATTCGAACAATGTCTCCATTAAGGTCGACGTTGCTAGGCTGCTGCTTTGCACATGTGGGAAATCCTTGGATAAAGTTCTCGTGGAATCAAAATGTTTATAAATAAGAATTTATAAATATGAATAATAGATCATTTCTTTTTTGACAGGGTTTTATGGAAATCTTTACAGGATTAGGACTTATTCTAGGACCCCCACTGGGTGGATGGATGTATCAGGCATTCGGATATGAAGTTCCATTCCTAGTTTTGGGATCTATTATACTGTTGACTGTTCCCTTAACCATGTGGATTTTGCCCAGTTTTGGTTGGTGAACTATTTAATGAAAATGTAATGTCATTGCATGCTATCACTTCTCCTGCTCAGAAAATTTCATAGTGGTCCTGACAAATCTCAGTATGATCACTCTTAAGAATGCATATTAAAGGTGTATTTTGCTTCCAAGATGCAGAAATAAATGTCTGTGCTTACGCCTATTCTCAGATGCAGTTCCCTCCCAGGATTCTTTCTTCAGGCTATGTTCCCAAGTCAAAATCATTCTAATTTGTTTTGTGGTATTCACGCTCAGCTCAGGAATTGGCTTCCTGGATGCCACACTGTCACTGTTCGCCATGGAAAAGGTAGTGACAGTGAAAATTCAAAATGTCACTGCAGTGATTCCTGTCAGAGCCTCATAAAAACACAAGTGCTGTGACTGATGCTGTCCAACTTTTCCCCGAGCAGTTTGGCCTGAGCGCTGTATCTGTGGGCTTGCTCATGATCGGAATGTCATTACCGTACAGCGCTGCATCACCCATCTTTGGCATAATCAGTGATAAGTATCCAGTAAGCAGTCCAGTGTTTGATGACAATTTTTGTGTGTGCTTACTTAAGGCATTGTGCAGCTGCCTGTTTTCTGTCTCGTCCTGCAGTTTATGAGGAAGTGGATGGTGGTGGTAGGTGGAATGACCACATCAGTTGGCTTCTTGCTACTTGGTCCTGTTCCCTTTTTGCATATTCAGAGGTAGGCTAAGCATAAAATGCTTCAATGGGTAAACTGTGGTGTGTTTTCAATAGGCGACTACTGGAACTACTGGGCATGTGGGCTTACACTGGTGATGTGCTTTTGTTTGTCTTTAGCCAGCTTTGGCTCACCGCCGTCATGATGGTGGTCATCGGCTTCTCTTTGTGCATGACCTGCATCCCGACCTTCACTGAGATGCTTATATGTGCGCAGTAAGAACCAGAGTGCCAGGCCTTCACATGCAGTTTTTCACGTATACACCTCATTAACATTTTAATTCCATTGGTTTAAGTTTAGTTTAGCCCCAAACTAAAGGCAAAATAGAAAGGACAAAATGTGTCCAAATGAAATAAAATGTTCTTTTGATATTGTAGTGAAAATGACTTTGAGGAGGGCTTGAGCACCCTGGGTTTGGTATCGGGACTTTTCACCGCTGTGTGGTCCGCTGGGTATGTACTGAATAAGTTTGGCTTTAAAGCTTTTTCAGGGAGTCCCTGCTCGTTTTATGTGTGAGCGGTGGGTTTCCATGTTCTCCTTGTTTCCATGCTGTGTAAGGATGTTCTTTGGGCCCACCACTGGGGGATACATCACACAGAAACTGAACTTTGAATGGAGTGCAGGTGTTCAAGGAATGCTCACCTTTCTTGCTGTAAGCCCAACTTCTCAAAAAAATCTTCACAGCAAATAATACATTGCTTTAGACAGTAAATATCTTTCCCCTCACTTCCTGCAGGCATTTCTACAAATAATATATATTTCCAATGAAAAGATACAGAAAAGAAGGTAATTTGAATGATTTGTAACTTAGTCTAGATATTCATGTAATAAGTAGCACTCTAACCTCTGATACACACACATTCATTCATCGTCAGTTTGCTCTAATATGGTTTCTATTTTGATTTAAGGTTACAGAAGACAGATACAATTGAATCAGGAGAAAATTCTCCTCTTCTCGGTTCTGCTCAACACAGTTAGCTTCTGACCATCTGCAAAATTATAATGTTCCTGTCTAAAAAGCCATTCGAAACTCTAATGAGACTGAAAAATTCAACGTAGTGGTACTGTTCAAAAGTACTACTAAATAAACACAATAAATCTTTCTATTTTACTTTGAGGTAGTTCCCAAATTGGGGGCAGACAGTTATGTAGTGCTGTTGTAAAACTGACTTCATAGTTTATTGAAATGTCAGCAGCGCAGATATAGATAAATCTATTTAATTTACATACAGTACGCTCAATGTTGATGTTTCTGCCTTAAATAAATGAAATTAATACAAAGGTGTAAATACTGATTTTACAAAGGTTTTTCAAATGTATGTAGGCCTATGTACGCATACTATTTATAGATTTTACATCGGCTTTTAATACAATGCAGATATGCATACTCTTACAGCGCCTTATGGATTTGGGTGTGAATGGGGGCCTTGTGCACTGGATTAAGGACTTTTTAATAGACCGTCCACAAAGAGTGTGTATAAAGGGAACTCTTTCTGATGAGATTATTTTAAGTACAGGAGCACCTCAAGGATGTGTTTTATCGCCTTTATTCTTTTCTGTGTATACTAATGAGATGAGATTGCAAGAGAATAATCTTAGGTTGATAAAATATGCAGATGATATGGCTCTAGTTGGACTTTTTTATAAGGATAATGATAATTCTGATTATTCTGCTCAGGTCTTAAAGTTAGAACAGTGGTGTAAATATAGCTCCTTGTTAATTAATGTTGGGAAAACAAAGGAGCTTATTTTACATCACACAAACTCTCTTCCACTACTTATACTGTGTAACCAATCTGTGGAAAGGGTGAAGTGTTTCAGGTATTTGGGAATACAATTGGATCATCAGCTGAGTTTCGCAGATCATGTTGACAGTGTATGTAAGAAAGCCAGTCAGAGATTATATCTAATTAGGGACCCGACACATCCTCTTCATACTGCGTTTGAGATGCTCCCTTCAGGCCGGCGCTATAGAGTGCCTTTGGTGGAAAAAAAGATCTATAAAGGAGCTTTTGTTCCTAACGCTATCAAATATATTAACAAATCACACTAATCTGTTTCAAGGTCTGTGTATGTTTTATGTATTTATGATTATTGTTATGTTGCTGGTGTTGTTGCTGTTACTGTTATTATTTTGGTTGTGGTGTGCTGTGTTGTTTGGTGGTGAAACCAAAGGAAAATTTTCTGCTTTGGCAGGACAATAAAGTTTTATTCTATTCAAATACTTTACAAATAATACTTTGCTGATATATTCCATGTACTTGTTTAAAGTTTTACAGTAGATTTGCACATTGCCAGTGTTCTTAACACTTTTCTTATATTAAAGTAATAATCTGTTTGAAAGTTCATGAATATTTGTTCTGGGAGAATACATTCCATCAAAATTATGACTGCTTGTCAATAAGTCAGTATGGTATGAATTGTATAGTCACTGTGACATAAAGATGACTTATTTGGTAATAACACAGCATTTCCTACACTTCAATCAAATGGTATGTAATTATAAACAACCACACTATCAATTCTGGAGATCTGTTCAAAGGCCAAGTATCCTGTCTAAATGGTTAGGAAGCTATCTACTATGGGAACAATTATGTTCTCTTGCTCAAGGTCAAAGAAACGGTGGACAATAGATCTATTGACACATCTACTGTAGACTGGAAGTCATTTTTGAAAGTTAATGCAAAGAAATGAATATCAGGTTGCAAAAGGGAATGTAATCCCAGCAGATTCCTGTTGGAGATGTGAAAAAAACGGCACAAAAACCAGGAAATAATGTGCTCCTCCAAAAAAATCTGATTTATATAACCTTGCATAGACACACCTGAATGCCATTTCTTCTTTATAAATCACGATATTCTTCAAAATTACAAATTATCTCATTGGCAGCTGCTGGAATCCATTTAAAAATGTGGTTAAAAGCATCATTGAGTTGAGTTACTATTGTCTTGTGACCTGTGCTGCTCAATAAAGACGTACTTTTGAACTCTAAAGAAGATTATATTAGCGCTGTGCTTTTGTTGTTTTTTTTCAAGCAACGAATGGTCTGGTTCCCTTGCTGTGATGCCTTAGATGCCTTTTTAAATTTATTTAATTGTTATTTTCCAGTGTTAAAATTCAAATTTGCATTAAAAAAGCAATGATTCAAATTCACCTAGAAATGCAACTGTTGCAAAGCACCAAACGTCACATCATAGATAGGCTTGTCACAATACTAAGAATTACAACTTCGATACGATACTTAAAAAAATATTGAAATTTGATACCATTTTCGATACCAAAGTCAGATACGGTGCTAATTTCCGTTTTAAAGCCTTTTTATTTTTTTTTATAAACAAACAAATGAATGTTGCTTTGTGTTTGAAAATGCTTGAAATTGTAACTTCATTTCACAACAAATATCTGTCTGACTGAACAGTTCTTTTGTGTTAACAAATACGAGCATCTTGTAATTCCAGGATGAAACTTGAGAGAACGTGAAGACGTTACGATTGGGCGTTTTGAAAATAAACAACCATTAAATAATGTGATAAAAAAAGCGAATAATTTCGAGTACATGTATAAATATTTAACTTATCCCAACAAACATGCGACGTCAGAAAGACGTTAAAATCAAGTCTGTATCACGTCGGTCAGTCCAGACCCATTTTTGCATGTCTGGTGGACGTTCAAAACTGGTTCAAAATCTGACAGTGTGACAAGTGTGACTACCCGATCCGTACACCCTGCCCGATCCGTACCGAGCATGCGCGAGAAAATGTGCACATGCGCGTTGCGATTGGCCCAGGCACGTATCGGGCAGATATTTGCGCATGCGTTAACACTTTACGACACTACCGTTACATTTTACGACACCTTTGTAAACAGTTAAAAATAATAGTAGTATAACAATTAAATAATAATAGAAATAATAATAAATTATATTTATTATAATTGTAACTGCGGATTAATACATACACATACATTATAATATAATATAGATTTATACATTGGTTACATTGGGGAGAACATTGGTTTGGGGTGCAGGAAGTGTTGTAATAAAATAATGAAGGATTTCAGATTTTATGGCGAGTTAAAGGAGTATAAAGGAGCTATTCAAACCGACTTGTGACAAAAATATGCGACGCGAAATTCGTCGTGTATCTGAAAACTTTATAGTTAAAGGTAAGTTAAATTCAAACCATGTTCCTAGGTTAACAGTCGGTCCTGTCCTGGAATATAAAGTTAATAACTATGGTGGAACGTTTTCTTTTTATGTTTAGATAACCGAATATTTTACATCGGACCAAACAAAAGGTAGGCCAAAAGTAACCGGCAATAACCCTGTCTCTAGTGCGTCGTACACCATGATGGTAACACCGGTGCCAGGGTTATGACACTCGATCAGAGCAGACCTCTTTTTCTCTTCAGTCAACATAACCAAACGCATATAATTTTTGTTTGGTCCGATGTAAAACATTCGGTTATCTAAACATAAAAAGAAAACGTTCCACCATTGTTATTTATAAATATATATATAAGAACTTTATATTCCACGACAGGACAGACTGTTAACTTAGGAACATGGTTTGAATTTAACTTACTTTCAACTATAAAGTTTTCAGATACACGACGAATTTCACGTCGCATATTTTTATCACAAGTCGATTTGAATAAACCGTGGGAGATATACTCCTTTAACTCGCCATAAAATCTGAAATCCTTCATTTTTTAATTACAATGCTTCTCGTACGATCACAGACTCCGTTCACTACTTCGCATCTAGTTGTGTCGTCAAGTGTTAACGCATGCGCAAAATATCTGCCCGATACGTGCCTGGGCCAATCGCAACGCGCATGCGCACATTTTCTCGCGCATGCTCGGTACGGATCGGGCAGGGTGTACGGATCGGGTAGTCACAACTAGGACCTTAACCTTTTAACTTAACATGAACGTCTATGACGAGTTTTCTATCTGAACGTCTGACTAGGACCTTTATTGGATGTCAGGACGTGCAAAAACTGCAACTTAACGGCAGTAATAGACGTTTAAAAAAGACGTCGCTAAAACTTTCATTCTGGCTTTTCAGTGGACGTCTTTTGAACGTCTGACAAAGTGTCTTTGCTCGTGCTGGGAAATATTGAAATGGACCTTGAAAGTGACATACAAGTCTTTGAATTACACAAAGGTGTATGAACCCTGCAAACATGACTTTGTTCATCGCGCTGAAGCGCGGCGCACGCGAGGTCGTGCACCTCTCGAATTTTGTAACTTCGCGCGCGTCGCGCCTCAGCGCAATGAACAAAGTCATGTTTGCAGGGTTCAATTCAAGCGCTTGTACCAATATTTCCCAGCACGTTAAACTTAATTAAGTTAAATATTTATACATATACTCGAAATGATTCGAAATATTGCGCTTTTAATCACATTATTTAATGGTTGTTTATTTTCAAAACACCCAATCTTAACGTCTTCACGTTCTCTCATGTTTCATCCTGGAATTACAAGAGGCTCGTATTTGTTAATGTAATACATGAAGACTGTTCAGTCAGACAGATATTTGTTGTGAAACGAAGTAGTTACAATTTCAACATTTTCAAGTACTTTAGCCTAAATTGCAGCACTTTTCAAACCTGAAACACAAATCAGCATTAAAATTCGTCAGGTAAGTGTTCATTCCCCTGTTTTGAGGGGTGTTTCTTTTATACTACCACATATAGTTTCGGACAACACTGCAAAGCGCAAAGTATAAAGCCTCCACCGCTCGCGGAGGTTCGCTCGAGGTGCGCGCGGAGTCGAGCACTATGGTCACTCAACCAGGCTTTAGCGCCCTTCGTTAAAATGTTCCAAAAGCACCGCTTGCAAACTGGCTTGTTCATGTCCTTCGGTTTTCTATCTGTATCTGCTTCAAATCCAATAGCACTGTGTTTGCTTTAGCTGCCATTTTAGCATTACAAACTGTCCTGTGCATTACGGCAGCTTGGGTGGGTCAAACGAAAGCGCATTTTATGTAAAAAGAATCGATACTTAAGGGAAACGAGTATTGTACCGTTTCAGAATGTTCAGTATCGATACGTATCGATATATCGATTTTTTTGACAACACTACCGTATAGATATATATAGTTCCGTACTTTTCCTGTTCAGTTACTGGGTCAAAATGTTGCCGGCCAGTAGATGGCAATATTTGCTAATGAGTTATGGCAAACCTGTTATATTAGACCTTTAGTTAGGTGAGCCAGTTAGCCAATGTCAGTTTTTTCTGGGTATATTTAGTATAATTGGATAATCATACATCTGACTATAATCCTACAAACTCCCTGATTTTGTGCAAGTGAACCTAGAAGAACTGATTCTGTTCTGAAGGCCAAGCATAATCAAGCTTATAGATCATCATCACGGTCAACTGTTGCTTGTTTGGTTTTTAAGCAAAACATTTGGCCTTTTATTTATATTTATATAGAAATAAGTTAAACTTGACAAAACTAGATATCTGAATTTTATGATTCATGTCATGATGATTGATATAATGTTTAGTACAATGGTATTGCATGTGAGAAAAAAGTTCTGTACCAATCTATGGTTCTGTCTCACTGTAAATGTGTAATTTTGAAGGCGTGATATAAATTAACTCATTGCAAATTGATGATTGATTGCTTTTGGGACATTGAGGACGCTCCTCAACCTTTTAGCTGAAGCGTTCCTGATGTTCTAAAGAGCACCGAAGATGTAGACACCCCCATTTTAACAGAAACCTGGTGTCATGCAGACCCACACACCCACTGGCACTCTGGCTGCTATGAGATTACTGCACCCTTACTCAAATAAAGGGCTGTCCACCATGGTTGAGACTTGGGAGGAATTCTGATGTGGTACAGAGGAAGCTTGCCAACCACATACATCTCAGTGCCGTCACTGACATGGATGGTCAATGCATCAGTGCAGGGTGAAAAAAACTAGGGTTAAACAAACTAGGGTTCAGTGAAATCCATTATCAAATTAATGAATACTGTATCTCAAACACTCCAATCTACCCAAAGACACTCCACGTGGAGCCAGTAAGTTCAGTATCGTCCACAGCATGTACAGAAGGTTTTCACATAGCTCTGAAAAATTAAATAATGCTCTAAACTCAGCTAATCTTACTATTAAGATCACCAACTTTTTAAACACCAATTTAAAACATGACAAAACCAGTTAAAACCTTGCTATTGACAAAAAAGCATATGCCACCAAACAGCTAATTTATTGATATTTAAAAACATTAAAATGAGATCACCTGTAAACCAGCATGAAAATAATTCAGTTTTTTTTAAGATGATAATTACCTCAAATTATATTTTAAAAAATTATTAAATTCAAACAACGAAACAAAATACTGATGAAATTCAAACATTGGGAAACATTGAATAATTATCTCTTAAAACAAACTTCATATGATTTTACCATGAAAGTGTTAACAGACCATTCTGCTTGGTGTAAACAGTGTTGTGCGCTAGTTATGCGTCTACAGAGCTAAATAACTACATTCCACCTTGCAGAGACTAAGAGGAGATTAAAGCCAATGAAAGAAAAAACAACAAACGCAACACGTTATTTTATCCTTTTCTGACAACATTGACGACGTTCCTGTTTAAACCTGTAGTGTATAAAAGCTCAATTTTACATGTGCTCTACTGCATACAGCCACACAACCCTGAGAACGCTAAGCAGGATTGGGCCTGGTATGATGGGAGACCACTTGGGAATACCAGGTGCTGTAAGCTTTTTCTCTTCTTAGCAATATGTTCTGCATTATTTTAAGCTGAAGTTCATTATGCAAAAAAACAAAGAAAGTTTTGCCCATTAACACACAAAGAGAAAGAAAAGAAATGAAAATTTATTTGTCAGGATAGTTTACTGGTTGTTGTCCTAGTTTGTTTTCTGATTTGTCTGGATAATGTATGCACTAACTCACTAATGTCTGTCATGCCTCAAGCTATTGAACCCCTTGCAGTACCAGTTCAAGCACCTGGCCCCGCAGCTGAAGTAGCAAGATGTATTCAAGTAAAGTAGATATATAGGAAACTTTAGCCGGTGCTTTTTTCTATGAGAAATGAGATGAGAAAATAATGAGAAATAGAACTGTTTGGAAGAACTTGTTTAATTGATTCAAGAAGTAGCTTATTGCTGTAAATCCTGAAGCTGATCTTATGATGGTGGTCATGTCAATTGACCAGTAGGATGTGGTGGTGTTTTTCTTTATAGCTGATTGTGTGACGGGCAGGGTGAGCGAAACAAAAAGGAAGCGATCATGCTAAGTCTCAGGGGAAAAAGTATGGTTTAATAGAAAAAGTGCACAAACCAAAACCCATGACTTAATCCAAATGAAGGATATAATAACCAGTGGTCAACTGGTACAAAGACATATATAGACAAACAAACAACCCTCAGGTGAGACGGATCGCGGGCTCCGCCCACCTGAGGGACGAACACAACACAACAACGACAACTGTCGCTGTACCCGTGACTTGATCCAAATGAAGGATATTATAACCAGCAGTCAACAGGTACAAAGACAAGACATATATAGACAAACAAACGACCCTCAGGTGAGACGGATCGCGGGCTCCGCCCACCTGAGGAACAAACACAACACAACAACTGCGCTGTAGATGGAGGCGACCGGTAGGGGACTTTCTTTTTTCTCAAACAGCGTCCATTTTCATCTATACATTTCAAAGAGAAGACAACATGTAACGGACTGACTAGGAAGTTGCAATAAGTTAACTAGTTTCAGTATTTAAATACCAGTGTTGAATACCAAAGGTAAGTGTTTGAGGTTAATTAATAGGAAATATAA
Source organism: Brachyhypopomus gauderio (assembly GCF_052324685.1). NCBI lineage: Eukaryota > Metazoa > Chordata > Actinopteri > Gymnotiformes > Hypopomidae > Brachyhypopomus > Brachyhypopomus gauderio. The sequence continues at coordinate 7,303,728 of NC_135227.1, read as the reverse complement.
AGGGAATACTGTGGACCAATCAGAAGACCTAGGATCGTCTACGGAGCCAAGGACTACACCACACTAGAGATGACACTGCACAACTGTTTTGGAATTTGGGAGGCTAGGGTAACCTCCTTTTAATGACAAGGTAAGCAAAAATAATTTTTTCTTTAAAATAAAAAATAAAACAAAACAATCATAACATCCAATATGAATAATATCTCTAGGTAGATTATGCATATAATAATATAATATTATATATATATATATATATATATATATATATATATATATATATATATATATATATATATATATATATATATTCACTAGTTGGTGTCAATTACAATCAGCAATAAAATATCTATGTATGTTTCAAATAGTTATACAATATAATTTCCCTTGTGATCTGTGTGTAGGTGTAATTAATGTCCGTTTGTTTCACAGGTGCAGTTGGAATATCCAGTCTGTGGAATGGTACGCGTTTCTCCAACCGCTCTGAAGATGAATTAAAGTTCAGCAACAGCAACCGAATAGTTTCACTTTCACTAATCACAGTTGTCCACAGCACTTGCAGACTGCGTCCAGGGTCGAAATCCAGGGAGGCTCGCCATCAAACGGAAAAAGGGATCCAATCTGAACTCTAGCAAAAAAACCTGACCAATGCAAAACTCCGTGTATCCCAGCAGTAAACACTCCCCGTTCAATACAAAGCGCTTCTTGGGTCCACCCGCTCCGCGTTTTAAATTAAAGAGGGCTTTACTTGCCAGCACGGCAGTTTTTATCACAAATCCCGTTTCTGTTAACTTTCTTACAGAAATGCCTTCTGCTCACGATGGCTGCTCGAACCAAAAGGAAGAACTGGGTCCAGGTCGGCAGTATTTCCCGCGCCTATCGATTTAATTAACCACCTTATTGGCTGTAGCGTGTGACGTACTATGGAGGGATGTGAAATATGCCGGGAATTAAATTAAAAATAATTATTAAATTATTATTATTTATCAACTGAATAAAGTTTTTAATAAAGTTGTCTTTATTATTTATATGTTCTTAGCTTATTTAATTTTAAAAATACTAAGCTTTTATAACCTGGGTTACAAACAGATGTTATAAGTACTATTATTTTCTGTATATGAAAATGATAAGACTTAAGACTCTGTACGGTTGTTGATTATCTTGTTCTTTACCTGCCCTTCATGATGATATCTTTAACAGACCATCGATCTTTTGGGGACACAAATTTTTCCACCATCTTGACAAAGTCCTTATTGGTGGCCAAAAACGTTATGCAATTACGGGCATGGAACCAGAGGAGACATGTTTTTAAATTACTCTTATGGCTGATTGATCAATTCTACGTGTTGATGGACACAGTGCTGACTCCAGGGCCATAGAGAGCAATGGAGCTGTCTACCTCACTTCCTGTGCAGGGTCCAGAGCCAATCGGCTGATGGCGGACAGGAAGCGCTCCGTGAGGTCCTTGCCCGTGAGCAGTTTAGAAGCCCCCTGCAGCTGAACGAGGCTTTCCATATGAAACGCTGTAGTCTTCCTCACAGTGGCGTTTCTGTGGTTGGAGGATTAAAGAGAAACACATAGTGAGAAATACATCTGGAGTTTGCAAGCACATGAACGCAAGCTTCATTCTTACAAGGCTGCTCTCACACGCCTTGTGCAGCAGGACGTGGGCTTCTGCTGCCTCGGGGTCCATGGCCCTCCGCAGGTAGGTGAACATGTGTGCCAGCGTGGTCATGGCAGCACATGAAACCTTGGAGTGCAGGTTCTTCACCTGAGACAGTGGACACAGAAGAGAAAGACAGAGAGACAGGCAACAGTAAGCCTCAAGTTCCAGGCCAGGCCTCCACACCAATCTTATGACAAGAAATTCCTCTCTAAAACATTCGAAATTGACTATTCCACAGGTCAGAACATCCAAATACATAAAATGGAGCATGTCCAGTTGGGGTAGCAAATGGTGAAGCTCATTCTCAAGCGCCTTGGCTTTGATTACAGCAGTAGCGAACCGTGACCATTAAAAGTGGGCCCGCTCCCATCCCCCCCTTTCCTAATTAACTGCAATAAAGAAAAAAAAAACTGAGACGACAGTACAGCTTTAGAAACGCAATAAACAATAATATATGTTCTTAAGCAAAATAAGGTTCCAAACAAAATAAGGTTCACAGCTCCGTGTTCCTCGGGAGCGGAATATGTAAACAACGCACACAAGGGCATCGGACTGAATCGAAACTAGCTAGCGGTGGTATGCTAATGTCAGCTAGCGTCGCCACTGCGGGCGGAAATTATCATACAGTTAAGCCCGCCCACTAAGAGGGAAGATATGATTGGTCAATTTTACTGTCATTTGAAACTGGTATTGTACTGAATTATCACTGCCAGACCCTCTATAAACGAACAGCGGGCATCACAGTCCTGATAGGGAGAGACACAGGCTCACAGGCTTCCACTTAACCCCTCACCTTCCAACACAGATTGAATAGACACGGTTGAATAATTTATTTGCTTATATTTCTGTAATTGTTTAGATGTCGATTGTCAAACTGTAAGTAGATAAAAAAATTGGATAAATTATATATATTTATATTTTAAGAATATTTTAAGCCCTCTGAGAGGGCGTAGAGGGCCCTGACGGTTCTCCACTGGATTACAGAATATTTAGTTCATAAGCAGGTTCCTCACCTCCTCAAGCACGGCTAGGCACACGTTGTGGAGATTGGCCAGAAGGATTTTGGCATGGTGTTGCACCAGCGAACGCACCAGTTTGAGGCCATTGATCTACTTCTCCCTGTTCCAAAACACAGTGTACATATCTGGTGTTATCACATCAGTAATGCTAAACAAGTTTCATCAATAAAAAATCAACACATAAGCTATAGGCTATGTATTCCCTGTTAGAGTGCCCATCACTAATTAGTTATGTTTATATTGCCAAAGCATGATATTTCTATATTCTCAGGCATTATAGCTCTGGGGTGGGTTTCCCGAATCGTTCGTAGCGCTAAGTACTTCATAACCTCGTATGAAACGAAAGGGGTTAAGAAGTACTTAGCTCTATGAACGTTTCGGGAAACCCACCCCTGTTCTAGCTGGGATAGCTTTGTGTAAACTTTGTTTGCTCGGTGTGAAGCAGACTGTCGGCTGGAGCTTGATAAAAGCCTACCAGTCCTCATTCTCCAGGAGCTGAAATGCCTGGCTGAGGGCCAGCTCAGGTCTGGCCAGAGGCTGCTCCCAAACCAGGCACAGAGTCTCTGCCACAGCCCCTTTGCCCTGGCTAATTTCTGCAGCCCTAGCGGTGTCTCTTTCCTCAGCAGGCTTGAAGGATGTCGCCAACCCCTGACTGAACCGAGCCGCCTTCAGGCCGGCCTTGCCGCTGGCCGGTTTGCTGGGGGGTTCTGGCTGCTGCTCCTGACCGGATCCTGCTGCATTTGGAGCAGCTCGGTTGCCTATAGCCTCACAACATGCCACTGTTATTTAACTTTCATTAACTGTTTCATTAACTTTCTGTTTCTGAAGCTCTACTTGCAGGTTTCTTGTAAATATACAGTATTATAATTCATTACAGAAAACATGAGATACATGGGGAGCTGAGCATGGCCCCCGTGTTGGGCTTTACTACTCCAGCTGATGATTTCCAGGAAGAGAATTCACCTGGCACTTCACAGGCCTTCTCCACAGGCTTGGCCCGCTTGTACAGAGTCAGCAGTCTGGGGTGCCTGCTGGGCTTGGCCACCGCTGGTGGGGGCATGGGTGTCCGAATAGAAGAGATTGCCCAGAGCTCAACGGGCGTGCACGGGTCCTCCGGCCTGAAGGGAGACAGCTCCTCTCCTACAGCAGCCTGTGAGCCATGGATTCTGCGCACTCTCTGCGGCTTGTGCAGTGGCTCACAGAGGATACAGCAGAGTGGAAAGAGCCACTCTGACCGTTCCTCATGGGCTCCAGTCGGATGTTGTGGTTGATCCTGGTGGACTGGTGGAATGACTTGCCACATACTCGTTTAAGAATTGCCTCCTGTCTTTCTTCATGACGTAAACTTATTTCCATCACCTTCTGAACACGGCCCACCTGCAACTGCCGCTGCTCTCGCTCCATCATCTCCAGCTGCTTGGAGGATGAGATTATGGGGTTTTGCAATGGGCTGTCCCGCATGTAATCCTGAAGTATGGGACAAAACACAGAAACCACATGTAAATCATCTTATTTACATTATTTTAAATACATCCCTGGTTACATTTAAATATTGCACACTCTATAAATTGTTATATGATTTCCTATCACAACTGTTTAGATACAAATGTGTAGGTCTAAAGACCAATACATTAGGCTACATAAATAATACAACATCCAAACACTCGAATTAGTGCTCTCATTTAACGTATCCATTCAGACTACATCGACACGCAAAACAGTAATCATACTGAGGTATGACACAATGTTGAATTACCAAATAATTTTCATCATTGAAAGCAGAGTTATAAATAACATAAACAGTTATTTGAAGTAGGGTACCTGTGTGGATGTGCCACTGTTGCTGCTACAATCCGACTGTGAAAACTTGTAATGCTGCTCAATCAAATGTCGAAAATCCATTTTGCACCCTTAAGATGATCTTTAATTCATGTCGTTGTCCAACAAATGATTGTTTCTGGCTGTTGGAATGTCTCTTTAGATATGAATCCATGTGACGTCACAGTCTCAATTACCTTGTCGATGTAGTTGCGTTTGTCCGCAAGAATCAAGTAGGCGGACTAGCGGTCGCTCAGAAGATGTCTACTAAAATGTCTACTTGAAGTGTACCAATGTCTCATTCTCCATTCTTAAATGGCTTGAAAAACAAAGTGGCAAGAATTTTTACAAATATGCAAGGTGCTGGATGTGTGGTTTTTTTTATTTTTTTTACTAAAATAGCATTCAGGAAGTTGTGTCCACTTAACAAAATGTCAACAAGCTAGCTTGATATTCTGAAGCTACGCTTGTAAGCAGTTTGAGAAGTAGGCTATTTATTCAGTCAACATGTGGATGGATTGCTAGGTTAGCTAGTTCACGTTATGCAGTTGAACATCGGTATACCTGTACAGGGCTTAATTTGAGCCGGATCCTGCCGGAACAGGATCCAGGAACTCTTTCATTTTGAAGGGTGCGTTCCGGGAACTGTCTGCCTCGATCCGGTCACTTTCAAGCCTACTAATTATAAGTTATGAAAAATCTGTCTGCGTTGAACCAATTAATTGAACAAATAATCTTATAAAAGACATTTTTTAAACACAAGATCCACATTCAGGCTTTCTAAATCACATAAGAGCTCTCCTTTTTAGCGATGCCTTTAGGCGTCTCCCCTATAAAGCTAGTTATAGGCTGTGTTCGAAATAGACTACTACATACTGGATACTGCATACTGGTCCTCGTAGTAGTATGCAGTACAGTTTCCAGTATGCGACAAAAGCAAAGCATACTACGGGGTCACGTGATTGTAGCGTTGCATGAGGGGATGCAGTACACCACGAAGATAGCTCTGTTCGCGTACTGGAATATTTTGCGGAAGTAGTAGGTCATCCGGGTATGTTTCGCGTACTGGAAAATTTCATTTTGGTCACATACTACACACGGCATACTGATTTGGGGCTCGATCAGTACGCCAGTAGTATGTAGTATGTTATTTCGAACACAGCCATACTTTCGTGAGTGACCGTAGCTCGCGACTCCGCCCACCTCGCACGAACCTCCTCGAACGGCGGAACGATGTGGTAGTATAAAGAAACCCCTCAAAAACAGGAGAAGGAACATTTATCTGACCAATTTTAATTTTGCTTTGTGTTTCAGATTTGAAAAGTGCTGGAATTTAGGCGAAAGTACTTGAAAATGCACTTAAAATGCACTTCTGCACTTAAAACACTTATAAAACACACGTAAATCATTTAAAAGTAATTTAGGGGAGAGTGGGGTGAGTTGTGCCAGTACATTGGGGGTAAATTGTCCCATTGATTACTGAAGTAAAACAATATATTTTGAACTCAAGAACTGTAATGCTATATAAAAGCTAGACAAATTCAATACAAAATTACTAATTTAAGGTTTATTTAAAGTTACTTTACAACATCAAAGGTCAATTTTCTACAAGCCTATTATGCCACATGAGCACACCAAAGGTCAATTTTCTTAAACAAGGGCTAGCACTTCAGAACAAAGTTCAGTTCAAAATTAAACAAAAACAGTAGCAAATATTAAAAGTTTATTAGCATAATTAGCATATCTCTTAATTTGTCCCTTATTGAGCCATTGCAGTTTACATTTACATTTAAGGTTTATTTAAAGTTACTTTACAACATCAAAGGTCAATTTTCTACAAGCCTATTATGCCACATGAGCACACCAAAGGTCAATTTTCTTAAACAAGGTCTAGCACTGCAAAACAAAGTTCAGTTCAAAATTAAACAAAAACAGTAGCAAATATTAAAAGTTTAATTAAGTTTATTAGCATAATTAGCATATCTCTTAATTTGTCCCTTATTGAGCCATTGCAGTTTACATTTACATTTGCATAAGTTGAAGCTATACGCTTTAAATAAGTACCCAAGTTTGCTTCTCTGTGAACTATCTGCATTGTGATAACTGATAATAAGCAGTTCTTGGAGAAATAATTATTAATGTTCCCTATTAATTTTTCTTAATAAATGCACACTTAACCTAACCTCTAACCTGCTTTTTCCTCTCTGATCCAGCTGGCAGGGATATCAATGTCATTTCTTCATGCGTATTCAAAAGCCAGTTCACTGCATTTCATGGGACTTAGACAATGAAACATTGTTGCTAGTGCTTTTATATGTTCTGCAAGCTCTTTCTCCATATGTTCATCAAATACTTGATTGGCAAGTCCAGTTCTTCTATATCATGGCCTTACTTATCTTTTTCTTCTCCATGTATAATTTTAATGACATCCTGCATATGCTCATCTCCCTCGCCACCTGACGAATGGACTTTCCCTTCTCCACCTCTTTCACTGCTCTGTCCATGTCCTCTAGAGGAGTGGAAGCCCTGCATGTTTTCCTATTATAACTCCATGGCATGATGGTCTATTTCTATTTTGGGTCTAAAATTAAGTCACATAGTTTTAGTGATTAAATATAAGAATACAATGTACAATTACAAAAAAAGTACGTTTAAAATATTCACAAGTGGGGGTGAGTTGTGCCACTGGCACAACTTAACCCAGGCCCTTTGGCACAAATCACCCCAACCCCACCATTTGAGGAAAAAAATGCATCATCCAGTAGTTTTGGGCCAGCATCATGCTAGCTGTAAAGACTCATAGTGTAGCTTACCAAAGCACTAAAACATGTGTGAAATGTTTTCATACTTCTCTATAACTGTTCAGACACAACAATCAAAAATCCTTGATCATAGAAATTTTACTTGGATACATAACAGTTTTTGAACTGTTTGAACTGAAATGTGCTTACCTCTCATGCAATGAGGCTCTCTTCTTTGCAGGATGAGTAAAATGAATGACTTTAAAAAAATCTGTGGTCACATAACCGATTTCTTCTCTGGTTCCCTAGAAACAGGGGGTGGCACAACTTCCCCACTGGCACAAATCACCCCACTCTCCCCTATCTACATTTGAGCTGAGAACATTCCTTCATAGATTGTTCTCCACCTGTGGCGACCTCTCCCAAAATGACCCAGAAGCAGATATTAACCCTGATTGCGATTGCGTCCATAAATTTCAGTTCGATGATCTGTTATTCAATATTAGGTCCCTTTTTCCCCACAAGAGGTAAGTACCTACGTTGTATCTTAAAAATTGTATTCTTAAACTCTACCCGTGTTTATTACAAACATTTGACACTCGTCTGAATTGCGTATAGGCAGAAAAAAAGGGAGCTGGCCAAGCTGTAATTGGTTTGATATTTGGGTGCTATGCGTTGTGCACTTTGATTGGATCGTTAATACTGGTTAAATATGTAAGTTGCTCTATTTAGAATTACAACAGTATTGTTGAACATGTTCTTCCATTGTAAGATATTTTGAAATTCATATTCCTTTGCAAATCCAGATTGTCCAATTTGGGGCCAAGTTCATGATGACTGCAGGCTTGTTTATTTCAGGCGGATGTACCGTGGCCTTTGGGTGAGTGTTTTGTTAGTTCCTGTGCTTGTGGGTATATCTTCATATTTTTAGTGTTTTATTTGCAAATTTCAGGTATAGACTCGATTAAATATACTTAAGATGTCTCATTGGGTTTTGTCAAATGTTTTTTGAACACATTTACAGCTTCCTAGGCAGAGTGCCTGAAGGAACGAGGTTTGTAGCCCTCTGTTTTGTCGTGAGGTGTGTAAATGCAGTAACATCGGCTTTTGCGGTGTCTGCAAAAGTTTTTCCCGACAATATAGCGACTATCTTGGTAAGTTGGGGTCGATTTTTTTCAGTGCAGCCATGGTATTTAGTAGATTAGTGTGTTGATTCGAACAATGTCTCCATTAAGGCCGACGTTGCTAGGCTGTTGCTTTGCACATGTAGGAAATCCTTGGATAAAGTTCTCGTGGAATCAAAACATGTTTAGCATTTTTACCTTTATTATAAATGCTGAAAGGTTTATAATATTAATCCTAATGCTAATTTTAAATTGATAATAGATCATTTCTTTTTTTGACAGGGTTTTATAGAAATCTTTACAGGATTAGGACTTATTCTAGGACCCCCACTGGGTGGATGGATGTATCAGGCATTCGGATATGAAATTCTATTCCTAGTTTTGGGATCTATTCTACTGTTGACTGTTCCCTTAACCATGTGGATTTTGCCCAGTTTTGGTTGGTGAACTATTTAATGAAAATGTGATGTCATTGCATGCTATCACTGCCCCTGCTCAGAAAATTTCATGTGCTGCTTCTGCAGACGTGCCACCTCAAGAAAGACCACATCCAGACCTGATCATGTGCTGCTTCTGCAGACACAGATCCGTTTCTTGACACAGAAACATGGACAATCTGCCAAGATTCAGACTATGTTCATATCACAATCCGTAAAGCGATCTGGTCTGCACCTTGTGGGACGAAACCTCTGGTATGTATTGCAGGAGTTTCCAGTATTAATACAGTCCAAGCACATAGTGTCACAGTGCTGGCACTCAGGAAAGATCACAGTACCAAACTCCAGGATTTGAAACTGGCATTCAGGATCTCATAATAACCATCACACCACTGATATAAATGTAAATCAATTTTCAAATAGATTCTTAAGTAGTGTATCATAAATTACAGGCTAGCAATGGATTCGTCATATATAGCATTTATGTTAATCACATCACTTTAATATTTGGGTATTTATTTATACCTTTGCAGCAGAATATCATTTATACACAAATAAATATTACAACACAAATATTACAAAATTAAGATATCTAATAAACATTATAAATAACATTGCAAAACTAGCTGTTAAAATATCCATTATAAAATTACAAAACACTTTCGTATATAAGGTTTGCCTACAAAAATATAGGAAGACCACATCACTGACTGTAATGCATATCACGCTTATTCTCAGTACTGAAGATCAGCTCAATCTGACACTACCCCTTTATCTCTGACTGGTAGTGTTTCAGTCAGTCATCCCACTAATGGCCCCTAACCTTGGAAGAGGTCTCTTTTTTCTGGTAGATGCTTGAGAAGCTTCTGATATATGATCTGATAATGCTCTCTGAGGAAGATCACAAGAGATCTCACTTTTCTTCACCTTTTTCTTCTTCTTTTTCATTCTATCAAGAGTAATAAAGAGGATAGAACAAACTGTGAGCAATATCTTATAGTACCTTCCTGAGCTTGAAGGAGAAAGATAAGTGTGTATATATATATATATAATTATGTGTTCTGGAGGTGGCAGTGCCGTACTTGGCAGAGGGAGCCTCCACGTCCGTGTCCTGCTCAGAAATTATCCTGAGCTCCCCGGTGGCACTGATAGCAGCAGACAGCTGGGGGGGGGGCAACAGGAGGATTTACTACACCTGTTTTCTTTTACTTAGAAGGAGCTCAATAATTAGTTGTTGGATCACTTATACAGTGGGATTTCACAGCACAAGAATGCTATGAAATCTATGAATAAATGAACCAAATCATGTGGTAAACGTTGGAAACAAAAACAGAATACTGGAAAAATAATTTTTCATAGTGCTGATGCTGATAGCAACACAGGAACAGGAGTAACAACGTTACCTTGGCAGGTCGGTCAACTCCTAGACTTCTTTGAGGGTCTGAGGGTCTGGGTTGAGCCTCTATAGGCTGTGAGGGCTCTTCGTCAGAACAATCTGTATGGGAGAGGGAGGAAATACTTTGAATGCAGTACAAACTGAATGTCCAGCTTCATCTGGAACTCAAGTTACCAAAGACGCTCTACGCACTTTCCTCTGCGACGTAGGCAGTTGGGAAATAACCCTTCTGTCCACTGGCCAAGCACCCAAACCACCAGCTGTCATTGTCCTTGTACAACACGTGGATCACTTCACCACGGTGAAATGTGAGCTCATCAGACCGATTGGCTCTATAGTCGTACAGAGACACAACCTGGAGGAGGAACCGATAACCATTAAACCAATGGTTATTGGTTTAAACGAGAGTGCCACATTACAGGTCATCAGGGAAAAAAAACATTCAGAGAGTACAAAAGTACATGGAAATATAACCCATTAATAAATGATATCACAAAGCTCCAGAGCATTGTTTGATGCACCTGTGCAAGGTCAGCCACTGCTTGTACAGGAACCTCCTGATCTTGAATGCTCTAGGCAAATTAACAGAATCTGCCATTAAGAAGGTAGTAATCTTTCCACAACAGTATACAAAAACCCAGTGAGAAAATATAGTAGTAAAAATAGTAAAAGTACTAAAAATAATCAAACTATACCCTTTGCTGTAGGGATGGAAGACCTCTGATGGCCTGTCCGAAAGCACTGTGGCCAACTGTGGGGGGGGGGGGGGGGGGGGGGGGGGGTACAGGAATAGTCCTTGAAAACACAGATCTAAGAAGTTGTGCTCATCTCCATCTGTGCAATACGCAGTAAATGTTCTGTGGAGACTGTGTGTAGTACTAATGACAGGAGCTTTGCATACATGTTTGGGAGCCGAGTGTGGCTTGAGGAATCAGATGGGCACTGAGTGAGCCGGCCGTCTGGAGCTTGGAGTGAGGAGACAGGAGAGGCGGCGGAGGGAGGAATACGTTCAGGCCCTGAAACACAGCACAGCTTCTTCACCTTATCCCCTTCCACATTACACAGTACTGAGTGTTCACTCATTCTAATGTGCACAAACATACTTTAGATTTCAATTAGATCTTGGACTCATTTGTTGGTTTAATCTAGACGACTTGCCTGCTGGATTAGGCTCCTCCTTGTCTCATTCATGACTCCTTCATTTAAAAAAAGGGAAATGTGTGTTAATAATAAACATCGTATTACATGGGACAGTACAGATGGCATCACCTTAGCAGTACACGATTGAACACTGAGTACTAGGTCTATTGAAACAGGGTTGCATCACAATGTGTAGACTGGGAAGGAGCCCCTGAGACAGTCCAGCACTAGTAGTTGGATGTAAGATCTGTAAGGCATATGACCAGAAAAGGTCAATCTTTTTATGATTCCCAGTAAGACAAATCTGTCCTTATTCTGGCAATAATTGTCATCTATATAAACTATGGCACATAAGTTATGCAAACAGCATTTTTTACCTAATTATTTTTGAATACATAAAAACAATATTATTTTAAAATAAACTACTTCCCATATTTTGGGAACTTTGGGAATAAACTATGGCCCGTATTTTATAATATAAAGCATCATACTAAATATCATGTCATTTGTTATCCAGACAAATTTGACTACTTTTCAGGTGAATTTGGAAAAGCAATTGATAAATTCATATCATAATAATACAAATTCACAATAATAGAAATGGTACATATAAAAATATAACCAAACAGGCAATGAAAGACAACTGAAAGGTCAATGCAGAACCTCTTACCCTGTTCATCCAGGTACTCCATGCCAGAGAGACTGCGATGTGTCTCCTAGAACAACAGAACAAACATATTATACATGTTTCATCAAACTTTGCACTCAATTACTTGAGAACCTGCTATCATTTTCTTCAAAAGGCCCATAGAAAATATTAGTTTACGTGACAGTGTCTCGGTTGTAGTCAAGAGACGGAGGTTTGTTTACTGTGCCCAAACCAAAACGTGTGTGTTCTTACCAGGACAGAGTCCAGTGTCTGTCTCACTCGCTGCATTTTGAGGGACATGCGTGCAGTGCCGGTAAAGCGCTCCATCCCAGAGGCCAAGGAGTCCTGCACCTGCAGCGCCCCAGTGGGGTGCATCGCTTTACCGTCCCCGCTCTCAGCCCTGCTCTGGCCTCTCAGCCCGTCCACCTCCAACAGGGCAACTGCAATCACCAGAACGAGGCTTAGTACACCTGTGCATCTGTGTACTACACCTGTGCATCTGTTATCTCACATCACACATTCATACAAGCCAAATACACAAGGGGTGTTTACCTGTTTGCATTTTGACAGAGGTGAAGCTTCAAACAGGATGTTTCAACATTTAAAACCTCTTTCCCCTACTTATCCGCCATTATGTGCACTCACCTTTCCGGTCGTAAAGATATAGGTGAATCGGCTGGCTTTGCCCATAGGCACAGAATGCCACCATGTGCTCATGTGGATGGTAAGCAACGCCTCGGAGAGCCGTTGGATAGCCAAGCTCTGAGTATACAGCCACCTGATCACCTGTGTTTGATCAGAGAGCAGAGACAAGTTTTTTTTCCTTCAGGAAATGCTTATATGCAATAAAAATAAACAATAAAATTGACAGCAGATTATTTAAATGATAATAAAGGCTGTTAGGGCTGTGTGTGAGGGGCCAGGCACTAACCTGTCTCTGTGTTCCACACATATTAGGGCTGTGTGTGGGGGGCCAGGCACTAACTGTCTCTGTGTTCCACACATATTAAGGCTGTGTGTGGGGGGCCAGGCACTAACCTGTCTCTGTGTTCCACACATATTAGGGCTGTGTGTGGGGGGCCAGGCACTAACTGTCTCTGTGTTCCACACATATTAAGGCTGTGTGTGGGGGGCCAGGCACTAACCTGTCTCTGTGTTCCACACATATTAGGGCTGTGTGTGGGGGGCCAGGCACTAACCTGTCTCTGTGTTCCACACATATTAGGGCTGTGTGTGGGGGGCCAGGCACTAACCTGTCTCTGTGTTCCACACATATTAGGGCTGTGTGTGGGGGGCCAGGCACTAACCTGTCTCTGTGTTCCACACATATTAGGGCTGTTTTTGGGGGGCCAGGCACTAACCTGTCTCTGTGTTCCACACATATTAGGGCTGTGTGTGGGGGGCAGGCACTAACCTGTCTCTGTGTTCCACACATATTAGGGCTGTGTGTGGGGGGCCAGGCACTAACTGTCTCTGTGTTCCACACATATTAGGGCTGTGTGTGGGGGGCCAGGCACTAACCTGTCTCTGTGTTCCACACATATTAGGGCTGTGTGTGGGGGGCCAGGCACTAACCTGTCTCTGTGTTCCACACATATTAGGGCTGTGTGTGGGGGGCCAGGCACTAACCTGTCTCTGTGTTCTACACATATTAGGGCTGTGTGTGGGGGTCCAGGCACTAACCTGTCTCTGTGTTCCACACATATTAGGGCTGTGTGTGGGGGGCCAGGCACTAACCTGTCTCTGTGTTCCACACATATTAGGGCTGTGTGTGGGGGGCCAGGCACTAACCTGTCTCTGTGTTCCACACATATTAGGGCTGTTTTTGGGGGGCCAGGCACTAACCTGTCTCTGTGTTCCACACATATTAGGGCTGTGTGTGGGTGGCCAGGCACTAACCTGTCTCTGTGTTCCACACATATTAGGGCTGTGTGTGGGGGGCCAGGCACTAACCTGTCTCTGTGTTCCACACATATTAGGGCTGTGTGTGGGGGGCCAGGCACTAACCTGTCTCTGTGTTCCACACATATTAGGGCTGTGTGTGGGGGGCCAGGCACTAACCTGTCTCTGTGTTCCACACATATTAGGGCTGTGTGTGGGGGGCCAGGCACTAACCTGTCTCTGTGTTCCACACATATTAGGGCTGTGTGTGGGGGGCAGGCACTAACCTGTCTCTGTGTTCCACACATATTAGGGCTGTGTGTGGGTGGCCAGGCACTAACCTGTCTCTGTGTTCCACACATATTAGGGCTGTGTGTGGGGGGCCAGGCACTAACTGTCTCTGTGTTCCACACATATTAGGGCTGTGTGTGGGGGGCCAGGCACTAACCTGTCTCTGTGTTCCACACATATTAGGGCTGTTTTTGGGGGGCCAGGCACTAACCTGTCTCTGTGTTCCACACATATTAGGGCTGTGTGTGGGGGGCCAGGCACTAACCTGTCTCTGTGTTCCACACATATTAGGGCTGTGTGTGGGGGGCCAGGCACTAACCTGTCTCTGTGTTCCACACATATTAGGGCTGTGTGTGGGGGGCCAGGCACTAACCTGTCTCTGTGTTCCACACATAGGCAAGTCCATCCTCACTGCCTGAGTAGATGAAGCCCCCACATGGTGAGAAGGTGCTGTTAATCCTCTCTGCGTAGTTTGTGGCTCCTATGTACTTTTTTACAGCGAGACTACAATAACAATAACAAAGTCAAAGTGAAATAAAACAGGACAGGTCAACAGAGTCTCTTCTTGTATACATATATCTGATGTTTGTCTTACAAGAACCTGTTTCAGGCTGCAGAAAATTTATTATTTGGGGTAATTTGATATATGATACATGTAGTATGCATAATTTCCAAACTCATGTTTTGTGAGTTATATTTAACCATCACATTTCGATTTTAGATCCAGAAATATTTAGTAAAAGTTCAAAGCAGTGTTTCAAACTAGACCCAACTCCCTGATTAGAATAGATAGATAACGGATAGTTACATTCTCAAATCCATCACTCTCAGAACACTGTCTTTGGCGTGGACAAGGAGACGTCTGCCATTTGGATGCACTTCCAACGAACTGATGGGAATTCCATTCAGATCACTCTCCCTGATTTGCTGTGGACACACGATTGATGTGCGTTATTTCATGTTTTAGTAGACGCTGATGCTGTTGAACAGTTAGAATTCTGCATTAGTATGGTTCTGACCTTCTCAATGTTCCAATGCCATGTTGGCCCATGGCGAGATCCAGGCTCAGTTGTAGTATTCCACACAATAATCAGGCCGGCACTGTCTGCAGAAAACATCCTGGTCCCTGCGTCAAAGCCACCATGTTAATACGATTTCCTGAATCCTCTGGTTATACTCAAAAATGAGGACAAACGTAATGTATGATCTACCTTCACTGTCAAAGCACAATGCATTGACAAAGGTCTTGTGCCCCTCAAACTCTTGCAGGAGTTGTCCATTCACATCCTTAATGTCCAAATTCCAAACCCGGAGCAGACCATCATATCCGCCTGTGACCACCAGGCTCTGCATATGCGGGTGGCACTGGACACAGTATACAAACGACGGGTGTGGGAGGATCTTCTCAGCGAGGCCCTGGAGCCTTTCCATGTTCCATACTCTGAGAAGAGTGAAAAGAGATGATCATATTATATATATTCCAATTCAAATGCACATATGTTAAGTTTCTGATGATGGGCAAACCTACTGAAAATACCAGTGAAGGGAGCATTTACCTGACTGTTCCATCAGAGGATGCTGAGATTAAGCGTCTGTCATCTCTGGTCCAGCAGAGATCATACACAATATTGAGGTGACCATGGAAAGATGCCAGAACTTTACCCGAAGGTATCTCATACACTAGAGATAAACACAAACACTAGAGTCAGCATATCAAATTTCAATTAAAAATGATAATAAAAACCCACACATTTGCATAATATAGCCGCTATATCCAATCCAGGCTTCTACCTGAATAACTGTGATGGTGATGACCTAAAACATAAGTAGGTTCTAGGTTCAAATAGGAGGCATATTGGGGCTGGAGGAAACTTGCCTACAAGGGGGAAGGCATCTCTGTCTGCACATGCAGCGGCCAGTACAAGCCCGTCGTGGGAGAACCGTAGAGTAAAGCAGCCCATGTGACCTCCACGGAGGGACCGCAGCAGCTTGTTGGGAACGCGACACGCCTGCCAGAACACAAACTTATTTTCGTTCGTTTTGGAGATCTTCGTTTTGGTTTAAGAGATGTTCAACAAGTCTGAAGACCTTTATGAGCTTGCAATGTCTTCAAAGGTGGTACTGACTGGTCAGGAAATACCTGTCCAGGTACGCGAGTCCACCTTGTAGGCTCCGGTCTTTTTTCAGGCAGCAGGGTAGAGGTTTTCTGGTCAGGGTCACTGTACGTGGTGCTGACGCCCTCCTGCTGGAGAGCCATCATCGAGCGGATACCAGGGTCCACCTGCAAACCAAAGTCAGGATAAGTGGAAACCGGGAAACCGACACACAAATTGAACTACAAGCTTTTCCGAAAGGACATAATTCATTTGCATGAAGAATTTAGACTCACGTGTTCTGGTAGTTTGATCCCCTTCACTGTGACATAAAGAGTGGAGGCATATCTGTTCCTAGGGCAGTTTGACCACCAGTGGAACACCTCAACTGTCTTTGTGGTCTTCTTTGCTCTAGGAGGACAGCTGTACAGCTGGAGACGCAGTTTGCTGTTGATGTTCAGCGTGCCATTTGTCCCTACAAGCTAATGAAAAACAGCTTTTTGGATGTCTCTGAAAATAAGGGAGGCAACAGTAGGTAACCTCCCTTTATAGATAGTATAATCACAAAAATATTGTGAAGCTTCTGTAAACATGGAAACTTACTGGTGCGAGTATGATCAACCTGTGATGAAACCTTTGAAATCTGATATGAAATTTGTGGTACCTTTAAAAAAGCCCAAGCAATTTTGCGGAATCCTTGTTCATGCTGATCAATAGAGGGATTTGCTCTCGCTTTGTCCATGCTCATGAAATCAAGGATCTACAACACGAAGGATTGTTTTGGTTTTCACATATACTTTATGTGCACCACCAAAGATGAATAATGCACCCACCTGTTAGAAAACTACACACTCACCTCAAAAAAGAGGATCACCCGAGGACTCTCTCCACCATCTTGTAGGAAGTAGGCGAAGCGTTCATTGAAGATGATCTGCTCTTCCCACTCTGGGACTGTGGATTTGTTTTTCTTAAAGTCAAAGGGCTGAGTGATGATGGGAAGGATGTGCTCGATGTCCTCCTGTTCATAGAAGGAAGACACTCGACGATGGCTGAGGAGAACAGAGAAATTACTATGAATATGGACCAGGTGGGCATTATGCTGATGGATGACACTGATGGCTCTTTTAATATAGCAAACAAACATGAATTTAATGTCTGTTTAATGTCAATGTTTTGTGTTTTTTGAGAAAACAAAATAATGTCATATCTTTACCCATCCTCTTTCTTGACATATTGTCCAGTCATCTCGTCCACCACATGGAGTTTGACCATGGGGTGGGAGACCAGAAAGTCTGTCTTCAGTCGGTCTGTCCGGTGAACGTAAACACCTAGCACCAAGCTATCGTCGAAGACCCGTCTCTGAGACACAACCTCGTCCTGACTCTCTTCAGCCGTTACTTCACCACAGGAAAGAGAACACTATCATTATACATACTTTAATGGAGATCTTCTGTTCTCTGTATTGAAGCTGTTGTCAGGATTAACACTAGGTGTTACATCATACCTTCCTGTCTTTTTTTCTTCATTTTCTTTTTGGGTTTTGCTGTATCTTCTTTGTCCTCTTCTATAGTATCACTCTGAACATTTTCCTTTGATGTCTTGTCTGCTGCTACTTCAGAATGGCTTTGTGGTATTTCAATGAAAGGTCATATAATAACAGAAGATACCAAATATTGTTTCTGGTGAATACACATGAAATGACTACTAAATGAAAATATATGGTTAGTGAATTATTATATTATCAGTAATAATCATATGACTATGCTAATACTGAACACTTTAGTTGCGTGTTCTGCACTGCTCTGAATATTCTGAATGCTCATACAGGGTCACCAATAAAAAGAGTAAACATACATGTTGTAAACAGTGCTGAAATGCAATAATCTCTCAACTGCAATCAATAATAAATCACAGCATCCCCCCAAAAGAACAAGCACAGCCCCACTCAGAGCTGATGTTGCCTAGAAGTGAAAAGTTACCTTTCATCTCCCTCGTTTGTTATCAGATTCTTTTTCTTCTTCTTCTTCTTTCCTACTTCATTGTTTAATACCAGAGCTTCTTGATGTTTGGGCAGTTCTTCACCATGCTTCTTCTGAGCTGCCTTCTTCTGAGCCCTCTCCTCTTCCTGCGAGATCTGCTGTTGATACTCCTGAAGGAGGTCCGGTTCGCTCCTTGCTACCTGCCCTCCACCATCTCCTTCTGTTCTGTTCCCTCTCTTGCCTCTTCTCTCCCTTCCCGAGTCTGTGCTGAACCTCTGCGCACTTCGGTCATTCTCCTCTTCGTCCTGAATGGAAGTGGGCGGTGGAGGCAATGTTCTTTTACTCTTCTTTTTCCCTGATTTGAGAGGGGGCTTCTCCTCGCCGTCATTACTAACGGCGTTGGCCTTCTCCGACACCTCCTCCTCTCTGCGCCTGTTCTTACTGAACCTCGGGCTAGCCTGGGCAGGGTTGTATGTGTTACTGAGAACCGTCTCATCTTCTCCAGTGTTGTTACTGAAATCTAAGTTTTTCCTTATGGTCTGAAGCTGCAAGGAAATTAAAAGAATAAGAGCAATGACTAATGTAATCACAATGTATTTACCTCCTACCCTTGAGAATATATTGCAGATAATACATATATAATTATATATGTATTATCTGCAATATATTCTCGCACTACCATGTATTATAAATTCACTCTCTTTCTCTAATTCTGTCAGAAAATGTATTTGATAGCTTGTGTCTGCTACATACCACAACATTCTCTTGCAACTGGTCAACTCGCTGTTTAGATTTCTTTTTCTCAGGAGGATTTGTATATCTCTTCAAAACCTCGTCAAAACGGGCTCTCGTCTTTTCTCGCACGTCACTTTGACCTATAAAAACGTGTTTTATATCATCAGGCAGGATCACATTATGTATGAGTATACAAGTGTGTGTGTGTGTGTGTGAGTTTCAGAGTCCTTACCCGCCGGCATTCTCGAAAACTTGGTTAAACACCATTCTGTATAAAACAGACCCCTAAAACATAAAACATATACGGTCTCTGGGACATACTAGTGCCTTGGTTAAAATAACGTTATCTAGCCAACATAGCTACAGCTACAGTGGGTTATAGCTAGACTGGGTAAGACTAGGGTATATCAACCAGGTCACTGACATTAGCTAGCGAGTTAACCTACAGTACCGCATATATAATGATATGCAAAATAAGCATATAAGCTACTTATGAATGATTTCTGTTAACATTACAGTAGAAACGCGAGTCTTGTTTTCGTGCTGCGCTCATGTTGAGCTGGTCACAGTAAATGAATCACTGCGCTCACGTAGCTAGCTAACTAGCATGCTAGCTAGCAAGCTACCAAGTAAACTTTAACAAAGAATACAATATAAAAGCTTTTTTTGCAGTAGTCACAAATCAAGATGAACTTTCAGATGAAGTGGGTTACTTACCCTAAAAGTAAATTAAGTCTTGTGGAAACGCTTCGCCAGTCAATGAGGGGTTGCGATGGTATCCCAAAATAAACAACGTTTGGTCCTGCCTCTTGTCTGACGTTTCCGTCAGAGCGCAGATTAAAGCGCGCCGGTTCGTTTTCTGTCACTACAGCGCCCTCTGCTGGACGAGCATAGGGACGTGCTGGGAAATACGGGTAAACGCGGCTATATGAAGTCGCAGATCAAATATTGTTCGAGTTCCACCAAGTTTAATTATCCAACCGTTAAAAAATATACAGATGACAAGCATAAATTAACATTAGTTCAAATTAAGCAATATGCTCAATTGTTATATGTGCATGGCCAAAATAAAACACTGGCTGTAGCGCTTTACATGAAGTAATTCTTTCCCTCCTTCAAATATCAGTTTGAATGTTTATGTTGTTCACGGGTGTTAATGGGTGTTCTGCGTCTTTAAGTATTTAAGTATGATCGTTTGTATGTAAATGTGGGCGATTATGGTGTTAACTTGCATGGAACTAATCCGTGTGTTGTAACTACTTAAAGACGAATTTATAGGGTGTCTAACCACAATTAAATTCCATTTCGTCATTAATTTCCAGCCAATGAAACGTTTAAAAGTTTACATAAATACATGTAGGTTATATATAAATGATTGTATGCATCTTGTAGGCTAATACCCTGCATAACAGATAACATAACTAATTATTCAAGTGAACGTAAATGAATTTATTTTCAAAAAGCATATTCAAAAGAATCACACATAGTGCCTTATAATGCAATACAACGCAAGTTTTCAAGAAAATACCATAAATATGACATGTAAGTGCTTAATTGAATACTAAGAGTGGTCCACGTTCACGTTATAGAAATGTTGTCCATGGAGCATCCACACTTTTCAACAATCATATCCGGAAATTGAGCCACCTCTATTTCTGTGTGGTCGCCTTTCTTCACCAGATACATAACGGGCAGTGGTGCGCTCTCCAGGACCGCGCAGGACCTCTGTCCATATCCATAACTGCGTTTAGGCTGTTTGCATCCTCCTGTACATCTAAAAGCTTGATATCCAGCAGGCTCGAGGATCCAGTACTGCGTCCACGTTAGTTCTCGGAAGTTTATATAATGCTCTTCACGACAGCACATAATATTATCTCCACCTCGGTTGCAGTCGCTCGAGGACCTGTGGAGATAAAGCAATTATTCACATGCTGAATCGTGTATGTGTTTCAAACGTAACTGCTTATTATTCTATTTACTGAATAACAGTACTTACCCATATTCGTCCACGTCTAGGGTGTACAAAACGAGCTCGGGTGTCCCTGAACTCGTGTCCAGGGTGTTTACTAATGCATTTTGCGTAATGAAATGCACTCGCTTTGCCATTTGAGCAGCATAACTGCCAGGTCTCTCTCCTTCGATCCACACCTCCAAAAACAAGGGTGTTTTCTTCTGAGACTTGGACCAGTGGTGAACTGCTTGGGTCACATCAAAGTTCCTCCAGCCGGCCTGGTGTACTGGCACTAACCTGTCAAAACCAGGACAGACACATCAGGTTTCGATATTGTTCGTGATAACGTGAACGTGGCTGTTAAAGCTTGATTATTTGTACTTACCTGGAGTCTATAAGAGATGTTTTATTGGAGCCGTTCCCCAACACCTCCACCCAGTACACGCTCACACGAGCGTTGGTGACCGCCCTGTGCCTCTTCTTCTCCACCACTGGCATCTTACGCGCAGCCGTCTGATAAAGTTTAAGTTCAGCCATGGTGACCTCAGTGTTTGCTTGTAGTCTTGATTCCATGTCAAATACGAAGCGCTGGCGAGTTATGTCCGGGTACATCTCTTGCCCTGTCATGTCTTAAATACAGAGAGTGCAACAATTACAGTTCTGGCCGCCATTCGGGCTCCAGCTGATTCCCTTTCGTTTCCAGAAATGAACTTACCTGCGTTGCCATGGATACGCCTGAGTATTCCCGCCAAACTCGGCAGTGATCTGCGCCGCCGCGTGTTCTGCATTTTCAACAGAGACACATACTTGTTCTTGATGTGAGGCGGAACCACCAGATTCTCCATGTCGCTCTTCTGGATCTTGGGAAGTTCCGTTAGTCCAAGTTTTTGCAGGACAGACTCTTTCATACTATCACTACTGTAACATAGTACTGTGGAGATGATAGCAGCACACACCAGCAGGTGGATAAGGAGAGACATGTCTA
The DNA here is from genome assembly GCF_052324685.1 of Brachyhypopomus gauderio. Taxonomy (NCBI): domain Eukaryota; kingdom Metazoa; phylum Chordata; class Actinopteri; order Gymnotiformes; family Hypopomidae; genus Brachyhypopomus; species Brachyhypopomus gauderio. The sequence goes on along the minus strand of NC_135227.1, from coordinate 7,281,826 downwards.
TTTACGCAACAGGCTCGCTTGCACCAGTGAAGTCCAAACACGATCGCAGGCTCTCTTTTATATGGAGCTGCATGCTGTACGTTACGTCTAGACGGCTGCAGCCACGGAGGGGTGGTGACCTAAAAGGACATATGCATTTCAAAGGCGCAGCGCATCTGTGTGGCTAATTGCGACTCGTTACAGGTATGAGGTCTCTCCGTCGAAAACGTGCAATTTCTATCTGCATAAATTAGTCAGAAATGGCGCAATGAAAGTCCACACTTTAACGTGTGTTGAAGTGTGCATGTTTAGTATACAGAACTGGCATATAATGTCATTATTCTGGTGTACTGAATGTCTGGTGTGTCTGTCAGTTGTCAAAATTGTTTCAGAATTGTTTGAAACAGATTTCTACTGCAATGTGTTCACACAGCAGCGCATTTGGAAATACACTAAAAGACTAAAGTGTATTCAGGAATGACAATCTCTTACAGGGCTGAAGTTAAGCATGCACTTAGAGATGTGGATTGGGTTTTCTTAAAAGGGTTATTATCTGTTTCCACTGTTTGGATCAGTCAGGCTTCCCTCCAGCAGCACCAAAGTGGGCTTCAGTCCTCCTTGTGTATTGCCTTACAGGCTCCCGGAGGATGACAGACTCCAAGGACACAGTCAAACTCCATGACAGATCATATCAGACAACTAACTAAATAAAGGCTATCTCACCATGCAACTTGCTAATCATGTTATTAACGATAGCTTGTTTGGGAAAAAAATGTGTAAAGTTTAAAAATCAGTATTGATATTATTCAATCAAGAAATCACAATAAAATAGGTTTAAAAGACTGTATTTTAAATAAATGTAAATTAGTGTGGAACGGTATAATTATTGTATAATTGGGTTAACACGCCTAATTCATTTTCGATCATATACCATATTATTATAAATACACACACAAAATACACATGGTGCACCCCCCCCCCAAAAAAAGAAAAATAAATACGTGAAATTTATTTGTGCATTTTATTTATTTATTTATTTTTATTTACCCAGGACGTCCCATTGAGATTCAAAATCTCTTTTACAAGAGAGACCTAGCCAAGGTAGCTGCCAAACCACAGAATAAGAATGAACAACATCTTAAAACAATTTACATTAAAATAATTAAACATGTACAATATAATAAATATAAAACAATATAAAAATACAAAGAGTCTCAAGAAGAATAAGTACAAGTCATTACATTCTTTAAGGTAGCTAAGGTAGCCTTCTAGCTTTCATATAAATCATATACATTTTAAGCATCACTGACAACAATCATATATGTAAAATGTCCCAGTGGTATTTGTTGAGCCCAATAATACATGAGCTAGGAACTGTCATCATGGTCATTCCACATAGTGAAGTCTTGTATGGAGTTGTTCATGTGTTTGATGCCACTGGACAGTTAATGTTCCTGGCTAGACATACAATTCATTATATTCTACCTATATGATTTAGCTGACTGTTCCCAAATCTAATTAAATAAAACAGTGGTCTAACAACTTAATTGAATGAGAGAAGCACGTATTTGTTTCTGATGTCTTGTGGTCTCCTATAACAGAGCACAAGTCTTTCAGTGTTACGTGTTTATTGGTAGTCTTAAAGTTGCAGCGTTATCTTGGGTAACATTTTTAAATTAAACACGAAATGATGGGTAGTAGTTTTTATAGTGTTTTAAGAATCATTGCTGAAGCAAGAGATCAGTTAATGCAAACATTTCTTTCTTTTTTGACACGAGATACTTTTTCTGTTTAAGAAATCTCGATCATTAATCTCAATCATTTTTTAATTTGTATCTTAACATACATGTAGTGCCATCCTTTAACATGAGCTTGGTTGTTCATCTAAAACGTCCTTAATAATTCCCTTCATTTTATTAGCTTATGTATTCTGGAGACATGGTCCGTCTGTTCTCCGAGTGGAAAACAATAGCTCAGCTGGATAAAAATAACTACTGTGCCTTTCTTTCTTTTATCCTTTAAATCAAAATGCAATCCACAATAAACACATTAGGCTAAGTGTTAATGATGGTGTTCATGTAGGTTATTAGCATTACAAAATCAGCTCATTGAAACTACTACAGGCTAGACACTAGTTCATTAGAGGCTACCATTCCAACCAGGGCGCCACCAATATTCCCTTTTATGAGAATAGAACATATGAAACTATTGAACTCATATTATATTTCTGCAAAACGATAATGTGAAAGCCATTTTCTATGTCAATAATTAAAGACAGATCCGGTAAATTATGGCAGGTTATTCAATAAAGCATGTAGACTATTAATCAATTATTACAATCTAGGTCAGCAAGTGTAACAAACTTAATGACTTACAACAAACCTTTAAAGATTGGAATAAAGTCGGCAACATGTATTGTTACAACAACTATTTAATTACTTAGAGTAGATGTGGGTGCGATTATATGTTTTGAATTGCATTTGCGATATAATTGCAAAGCAAATCAACTAGGCCTTCGTCGAACGTCAGCTCTCTAATTTGGCCAGCAGTGGGCGCAGTTACATTATCATAATCAAAATCATCAGCAACGGCAGCAGATTAATAAGGTTTTTCTTTAAGATAATTGCACCTGCTGTTTTTTTTTTTACTATTTATTTACTTCCTACTCTTTCTGCTACATACAGCTACATAGTACATACAGAGGTACAGAATAGTAATAGTAAAATGGCTTTTTAATTTATTTTCTCTCCTCAAAGCTTCAGACTAAATGTTCGTTAACCTGTTTTTAGAACCATTCAAACGTATTCTACATTATACAAAGTGAACAAAAAAATTTCATTCAGCATGTTAAAAATTCTTTCTTTCCTACCATCTTATGTAAGTGGGTTACTGTGTGCACCCTACACCAGGGGTGCCCACAGTTTTCAGCTTGTGAGCTACTTATAAGATGACCAAGTCAGAAAGATCTACCGGGGTGGCGGCGAACGTAATTTGTTGAGCGGGGGGGGGGGGGGGGGGGTGGCGAACGTAATATGTTGAGCGGGGGGGGGGGGGTGGCGAACGTAATTTGTTGAGTGGATTGCAGATTGGCTACCGTGAATGTCAATCAAAATACAACCGTCAGTGCAGATGTGCGATTCATCTACTACTATTTTATGTGACGCGATCTACGCACATTCCTTCGCGATCGACCGACACTTCCTTCGCGATCGACCGGTCGACGTAATGAGCACCCCTGCCCTACACTATCTTATACAAGTGGGTTACTGTGTCTACGTGTTCTAGCTCATTGGTTCTCAAGCTTAGACCCAGAGCCAATCCACATTTTTCTTCCATTTCAGTTCGATTTTTGTAGAGTTCAGCTGTAATTCACTAGCTGATGTGAACTAGAAACTCTCACGTGGTGATTTAACTACGGTAAGCGTCTACCTCACCGACGGATCTGGTCATGCATTGTGGTTGGTGTAAGCCCACCTTACAGAACCTTACAGAACTTTTAGATGAAGACGCAGGTCTACATTTAGACAAAGAGGCAGATCCACCTTTAGATGAAGAGAGGCATATTTACTTTTTAAATGCATGTCTACATTTTGCCACTCGCATCTGATTCATTTGTCCATGAATAAGCACTTCAGTATCAAACTGGATTTAAACTATTTGTTACTTTGTAAATACCGTGATGCTTCAAATTGAGATGCATACAGTTTAGATTTTTACCTTCACAAAACGTAGCGTTTTTAGCAATTATGGTATTAAGTAGGCTACGTTTTGTTACTGTTAATAATTTGTTTTTTTTTTACAAGTTTATAAATCGATCTACGAATACTATCTAAAGATCTCCTGCAGTGTTGATGCTGCTTTGAAAATCATAAACCGGTAAAGTAAGTTTTTATGAACATTAACATTTCTCTAACGTGGGACTTGTTCCAAATGTATATATCAAAGTGCTTCTTTATTAGTAACTATTAACACGCGTAGCGGGAGACCCAGAGCGTCCCGAACATCCCCGTGAAGCCCAACAGCTGTTGTGCGCTGGGCGCCATGTTGGTGAGGAACTCTCTCTCTCTTCCTGCAGGGATTTCAAACACCCTTCTCCTCACATCACTGACCAAAAACACCGCTGCTGCTCACGCTGGCGACTTTGGACTGTGGGGAGAAATGAAAAAAGGGACTTGATCCGTAGACCCACCGGATTATTATGGACCAGATATGTCGTCTTCTGTGAGGAGCGAGATAAATTTGAGAAGTTCTGTCAAGTTCGCAGCAGATCTAGTTGTAGCCGTCTGGCAGGAGCCGCCGTCCCGTCCTGCCCGCTAGGCTATAGGTCGGCGGCGAGGAACTTTGTTGTTGTTGTGTTAATGTAGTTAGTTTAGCGGAACTTAACGTAGCGGAGTTTAACGTCTCTGTTTCTGCCAAATGTAGTCGTTTCAGCCAAAAGTTTAAAAAGAAGGGACCGTATAGATAAAAAGGTGGCGTCTTAATTCTCCAGTTTGCGACCAACCGTCACTAGCTAGCTGGCTAGCGTACGTGTACGTTAGCTCACGCAGCTAGCGCTTCAGGTCAGGGCAAGTGGGTCGCCAGCTTTAATTCCACACACGCCAGACATCCAGTCGATAATGAAAGCTTCTTATATATATATATATATATATATTACCATAAATGAAAACATTAGTCATGTAAATTAGCTTAGGTAGATGTCTAGCTGATATATTCCGTGTGTTTCGGGACTAGCTGGGTTATTTTTTTAGGGTTTATGGAAGGTTCCTTCAGGTCCTTCAAACGCGAGAGATAGTTCAGTCGATGTCGGTGGCGTGTCGCTGGCTACTTTAATTCGGTTTCATCCGCTTATGTATTAAAAAAATGTCATTTTTGAAAAAATGCAGCGGAACATTAGCTGCGGCAAAGCGACGTTAACACACAAAAGAGCTAGCGTGCTAGCTATCGCGGTCCCCACACGCCACGGTCCGCCGCTGCGCACGGACGGGACCGTGAGGTTTCTCATGTAGCTATCCGGGTGACCCCACCATCGACGTGGCTTGCTAACCACGTTTCGTGTTATTATTTTTTATATTTTTTTCATTACGAAGACTGTTCTGTCACATTTTGATTTAAATCAGGGGACCGTCCGCGTTTGAACCATGTCAGGGGAAGTGCGTTTGAAAAAGCTAGAGAAAATGGTCCTGGATGGCCCCGTCCAGTCAAACGGACAGTGTCTCAGCGTGGAGACACTTCTGGATGTGCTGATCTGCCTTTACGATGAGTGCAACAATTCTCCACTGAGAAGAGAGAAGAATATAGCCGAGTTCTTGGAGTGGGGTGAGTAGGCAGCCTCAGCACATCTGATTCACACAGTACCGCCAGTAACGTTGTTAAAATCCACTAGACCCAACAATGTAAAAAGAAGTATGCTGTCTATGCGACTTGAATGCATTTCTTCGATGATTAAAGTCAGCGAGCCTTTTAAGTGTGGATACAGCCCTACCGTAAAGTCAAGTATCAACATGCTGCTAAATACTTTGTACTCATGCCTGTGTGGTGAACTGCACTAAACATCTGACCTAAACATCAAGGAACGCTGCATTAACCAGAATTTCCCAAATGTACCCTCACTGGTAGTCTAAACATCTGCATAAGGGCTATATTATAAACAGATGCATAATCTTTATTTATCTAAACACACTTTTGCATGATGTGTACATAAACCCTCATACCTCCAAGACTATGAATAATATTAGTTATGTGAAGGTTTGGAGCACACTCAGTATGTTGCCATTAAAAAAGCTCTCCGGCCCCCACAGGTCTAGAGTATGTGATATGATCATACATTAATCAATGTTGTATCTAGAACAGCATCTCCTATTACATTTAGTATAAATCTTTTTAGAAACATTACTAGAAACATTCTGTAGGTGTACAGTTAGAGACTGTAGTCCATCTGTCTCCATACGGTGGCTTGGTGGTTAGCATGTGCCTCTCAGCACTGGGGTCTTGGGTTCAAGTCCCTATCTGAGTGGAGTTTCCATGTTCTCCCCGTGTCTGTGTGGGTTTCCTCCCGCAGTCCAAAGACTTGGAGGTTAGGTAAATTGGCCCTCCCTGATTCCCTGACAAATTCTTCCTGAGTGTGTCTGTGTGTCTTCATGTTCAATAAAAAAAAACAGTTGTCTGAGTGTCTTTGTGTGAATGTGTGTACCTGTATGCCCAGTGGTGGATGGTGCTCTGCCACTAGGGTCTGTCCTCTCTCCCCTTCCTGCACCCCATTCAGTCCCCCAAGGGGCTGTGGATTCCGGTAGAGAGTACGCTGTGTGCAATTGGCTGCCGCTTCTCACCGGTGTGTGATTGGTTGTGTAAGACTTGTACCTGTGTTAAAATTGTAAAGTGACCTTGTGTATCTTGAAAGGCGCTATATAAATTGAACATTCATTCATGCATGGTTTGTTGATCCTGTTTCCTGATCCTGTTTATGATCACAACACTACTGATACTTTTAGGTGGCTGACCACTTTCTATCTGGCCAGCAGTGATTATGATGTGTTAAAACTACTGCTACTCTTGTGCATGATGCCTTAGTGAAAGCAATACCCACAACCATTATACTGTGATGAGAGAGAGAGAGAGAGGTCCGCTAGCAAAGTAATAACATGTCAGCTGTGGTCCTGTGGTCAGAAACTGACCTGTGAAGAGTGAGGTACATTTACATTTAAAGAGAAAGACTAATGTAATGAACTGTGAATGGCAACAGATGGCATACAGTTTGTAATTAAACACTTGTAACATTTAAGATGTGTGTGTATGTATGAATGTATGTGTGTGTGTGTGTGTGTGTGTGTGTGTGTGTGTGTGTGTGTGATATATATATATATATATATATATATATATATATACATACAACCTTCTTTTTTTTACTCCTAGTACCAAGTGATTATAATATTAAAACATGGAATAAATTATATCTGTAGCTAAGTGGAGTTCACCATATATATATATATATATATATATATATACATACAACCTTCTTTTTTTTACTCCTAGTACCAAGTGATTATAATATTAAAACATGGAATAAATTATATCTGTAGCTAAGTGGAGTTCACCTTACTGAAACCATTTCAAACTTTTGAACAGTACTGTACAATATGGGTGTTAAATATTGAGCTGTGTTTCTTTTAAAAAATCATTGTAGGCAGTCCTACTTAATGGTTTCATTTCTGCCTACTGAGGATTTTTGTCTTCCATTAACACATTAGTTAAAGGCGACCATGTCATATGGTCAATATGTATATAGGCCTAGTACTTTCTTAAACACAGTTTACAATTACAAAATTAAGACAAATAAAATAATTTAACAATTGAATGTAAAGGAATTAAGGAATAGAATTAATAAAATAAAGTGATGTAAAATTTATATATGATAGAATATATGAAAGAAAAAAAAAACGTATTTATGTTTTTTTCTGTATGGTACCGTACTACATATTTATATTATGCTACAATGCATTAGCCTACTTCCTGCATTTCCCAGACTTCCTTAAACTTTTAGGTGGTGCGTGGGGGCATGGCTTTGTCTGCTCTGTACTGACACGGTCACGCCCCCACTTTAACCATTAAAGCTGGTGGACTATTGGAATCTCATGTCCTGAGAGACACTAGTTTAGCATTGCTGCTGTGGTAAAGACTTTTTTTCTGTGAAATGAACAAGCATTTTTACACGAGCCAGTCATAATGCTGACTTGTGATTTTGAAGGGTGTGTAGAAAGCAAAGCGAGTCTTCACTGCATACCAGTCAGCCACTTTGAAAGGAGTTAAAAGTAGCGGGCTGCTTCCGATAGCCTAAAGTTTGACTGACATAGGCTACATGCTTATTAAACATTGGCATGTGTTCAGAATACTTCAAGAAGTATTTAACGCCGGATCTGGAGCTTGTGTGCACTAAATCCATTGGAACTAGGGGAGGGGTTAGTGGATTGGCCATGTTGCGCTGTGGTGCTACTTCATACAGACACACTGACATTGTTTGGTCATTTCTTTGCTCCAGAATATTTATGATAGTGAACACCACATTTTTTTTCAAAACTCAGACATGGCAGAAGACTTTCCACTATTTAAATAAAAAAATTAAGAGCAGAATGCGGTCCTTTCTCTGTAAGGCAGCACTCTTTTTAAGAGGACATCATGTGGATGGTTGTCCTTTCCATTTTAAGAATTCAATCCTATAAGGTCATTTTTGTTAATGCTACCCTACCTGGCCTTACATAGTGTTTATACATAGTATTTACATTGTTTGTCATTTATTGTTGTATTGTTTGTTACTTCTTTGGCTGTAAACTGGGTGTAAACATAATTGAATGCACAATGACATTCCACGTCATGTACCACATGTGATGTGAATGATCGTCTCCTTGAATCCTAAATATGACTGACATTATATGCGTTCAGTTTAGTAACTTTGTTATTGTTTCCCATTTAACTAATATGTAAAGACTATTAGTTAACATTTCACATGCGGGGCAGCGCTGCAACATAACAAATCTAGATCAAGACTAAATATTATCAGTTTTGAACAGAACTGTTTAAAGAGTTGAGGAAATTTTTTATTTCATGTTAGAAATAAATGAAAATTGAAAGTTTAAATGCTATACCGGTTTTATAAATAGTATCATTATAGCATTGAGATCTTTTGTGGCATTATTGATCTTCAGTTAAGGACTGTGGCATCACTGTTTCATTCTTCCTGTCAGCCAGATTTATCCTGCCTGTCCTAACCCTGTGATGACCACATGGTTTAGAAATGTTTTGGTTTGACTGACACGTTGCAGATGATGGAGTGTGCAGCCTGTTCAATCAACTGGTCTTTTGATGTGTTTTTTGGAGGTTTATTGCTCAGACTGTCTCTTGTACAAAAGAGCACCAGTGTTTTATTAACAGAAGCAGGGTTTATTTTAGCATATTTCACAATAAAGCCCTGCAAATCATAATTGAACCACTATCTTGTTGAAATAGCTACATATAAATTCCTTTATTAAGCAAAAAGGCTGACTTTGCATCAGCAGTGAGGGCTTACATAATTTGTGAGAGGCACAGTTCAGGCAGTACTACAGAACTAAAGGTCAAATGCACAAAATAACGATGCATAGCTGTGCAAGAATGTGACATCAGTGGTGTGTCATCACTGTTTTTGCTCTCGCCAGCCATGCTGAGGACGTGGACTTTAAGGCATGCATAGTTGTAGGAATGCCATAGATGCAGAGCCCAACTGTTCAATGGAAAATGCTGACTAAGAGACCGGACCCTGACATCTGTCTTCTGGTATTCCAATAATGGACGCTGTGTGGGGTTCCTGCCACACATGTCTTAATGGGGCAAGACCAAGTAGTTGACTTCAGGTCGAATCAATGAAATTGATAATTTGCTTGATACAGTTCTGTCAGCAAATTTCTTTACTGCCTATATTGCTGCCTTCTACCAATATCACTTTACTGTCTGTCTTCCTAAGCCATGGAAAACCATTAGCAAGACCCACCATGGAAAATGCTGCAATCTTCACCTTTGTTATACATTGTCAATTACTCTATTCACAAGGTTTTAGTTGGTGTCTAGCACATAAGACAAAAGATGTAGTTTTCATATATTGAAGAGGTATTTCTGGTAAAAAGCAAACTGCACTGTTCCTTTTGTACATTTATGCATTAAATAAGGGATATATTTTAAGAGATAAATCTGCACTTTTATAGGGTATATATGTAATACATCATATACAATTACTTCATATAGTACCTATATATGAATACATACAGAGTGTACAAAATAACTTCACATAATAACTATGTGAAGGATTACAGGTTTTATTCATCTTTGTGCAGGCTCTTTTGCATGAGAGAATGAGCTTTATTCAGCTTATTACAGAGGTTTCGTATATTATACCTAATACCTAATATTAGGTAACCTTTTTGCACCATGAAGGTGGCACTACAAATATTAATAGATAGATAGATAGAGCTTTATTGATCCCTTGGGACGGATCCCTTCGGGAAATTGCATTTCTCAAGTAGCAGCGTTACAGTACTGTAATGTTTACAAGAAATAAGACAAGATTAAGCACACAACATAATAATAATAATAGTAAAGATAAACTAGGAAATAAGGCAATGTATAAAAGCATGTGATTGCACATAGCCCATTATGGAGTATTGCAGCCCATTATGTAGTATTGTGATTCTGATTGATTATATTATTTATTGCACATAGTCCGGTTTATAGGTGATCAGCTAATTCCCAGACATCCTCAGTCTGCCCATTGGCACATCCACCTATTTAACTCCTTCCCCCCCCTCCTTCCCAGAGAGGAGTTGTGTAGTTTGATGGCATGAGGGACAAAGGAGTGTTTGAGTCGATTAGTCCTGCACCTGGGGAGTAGTAGTCTGTCACTAAACAGACTCCTCTGTTGTATGATAACAAGAAACAGCTGTGACTAGACATAAATAAGAAAACTTTGGGTCAGTTCTGATAAAATGTCATAAGAGGGAATACGATATTGCTGTATGATCACAATTTAAAATGTGGAAGTTGAAGTGTTTTTAGTTAACACAAAACCAATGCAGAAGCCCAGGGGCCTTTGTTATTATTATTAACAACTGTGGATCTGACTTGTCCACTTCATTACATAACATTTTATTCTTGTATACTTGAGTGGCTCGGTGACTTTGAGAGATTCTTACCCTCTATGGAAATGGTGTTTTAGTGCCTCTCCTGTTCCTTTGTCTTTATATGGTGTGGTGTTGCAGGGCATTCCAGTAGATGGACAATATGGTTAATTTAATTTATAGTCACATACCACCTTGACTACAGAGTGCTACACTGCTGTGCAAGTTTCTGAATGCAGAATCTTGACTGAGCAAGATGGTAGTGTTGCTTTTTGAAATTTTCACGATTTGATATCCTAGTCTAAAACTATCACAGTATCATGGTATTAATTGAACATTTATGAACACACAAGCCAATGATGAAAATAAGTAAAATAATTTATTACGAAAACATTGTGCAAAACTCTCTAATTTGTACAAAGCAGCTTTTCATTGACCATACTGTAGATTACTGTTATATTGCAGGTTATGACTGATACATCTTACTAAACACACCAAATAACCTGCTGAAATTTTACTGCATTTTGTATTGTTGAAACTCAAAACATGGCCAGTAAATCGTGTATGATGACGACCAGCTTTAATTATTTCATGCTTTTTCAGACGTGTAGGTGTTTAAGCCATGTTTGACTATTAGAGTCTCTCAGTGGTTTTCAAACTGGGAGTTGTGAGAATGTTTTTTTGGGGAGGGGGGCAGTGGTTATTTTTGTTAACATTTCATGCAAGTTACAAACATGCTAGAAGTAGCAGGACAAACAGTAGTTTAATGTGTTTACGTAGTGCATCAATCAGTGAAAGGGTTTTCTATGCAGTCCACGCTCCTGTGCTTTTCTGCAGGGACTCCAGTACTACGATTTGGGGGGAACTCGGAGAGATTGGGTCCCAATGTCCAGCCTGCATGTTTGGGAAGTCATTGAGTACAAAAAAGATAAGAATCACTTGTAAGGAAAACAATAAACAAATATAGACTAACACACCAATATATAAAATGGTTGATGGTGAGAATCGTCCTACCATACTTCAAGGCTAAATGTGAAACCCAGACACTGTTGCAGTCTTGACATTAATATGATGTTGATTTGTAGGATAGACACAGTTGGTTTTATTCATCTACAATCTGTTATCTGTCCGTTACCTTATCTGACTGAATCTGTCTATGATTTTATAGATAGTTTTGGACAGCTTAGCAGCTTTGATGATCCAGAAATCAGTGAGTGTAAGGTAGCCAGCACAAATTGTAATTAGAGAGGGGGGGTTTCTCAGTTTAGCTACATAAACTGTTCTGCCCTTATGTCTTGTGTAGAGCTATTCAGTGTACGCAGCAGTTGTTTGAAAGAGGTCAAGCTCCATGGAAACCCGTTTAGTGCGCCGGGCTTCCCCTCTCACCCCCCCTCTCACTGAAATTCAGACTTCAATTTTTATACCCAAGCCATTTCTTTGTAGGCACCAGAGTGGCCTCTAGAGCAAAGGGTGTCAAACCAGCAGAATCTGGTGGTCTCTCTACACACCTGCTAAATCTGGTAATTACACGATGAGTTGAACCAGGTGTGTAATAGGTGGAAAATCACCACACCATGCTGGGCTCCCACCCTGGAACTGGACACGTTAGCCCTTAAGCTTCTTTTTGTCATTCCATTTCTTTTTCCACGTATAATTAGGTGTAGCGTTTTTATTAATTCTTTGTTATAGTCTGGATGACACCTGTCATATTATGATACAAACCATGTAGTCTTAATAATAAAAATAAAAATTAGCAAAAGACTTGCTGGAAGCAATGTCAATTAGGTATGACACACATGATTTATATTTATTATATATGTATATATATATTTTTTAATGAAAAGCATGGTTGTTTCCCACAGTCATGTTGGGAACCTGCTTTGACTGCTTGCTGTCTGCTGGTTGAGGACAGGGATCCACCTGTGCCCCAGGCACTGTGGTGAATGCATGCATCATGGTCTAACAGGGTTAATGAGCCCACAGAATCCTGTGTTGCGTGTTAGACTAGAGAGGATATCATTAACACGTTTTCTCAAGTGACATTTGTCGAGACACCAGGAGCAAAGCAACTACATGCTGCTTGTTGGAAACATTCTCACATGAGATTCAGAACCAGTGTTAAATAGAATTAAAGCGTTTTAGTTTTTTTTTAGCTTAGCGCTGAAGGTACAAGGCTAATGTAGCTAACAATAGAATGGAAACATGGTAGGGTGACCATATTTTCATTTGGGAAAACCAGGACACCTTGGATTGGTGGGGGGGGGGGGGGGGGGGGGGGGGGGGGGAGTTTATCACATATACTGTGACATGCACTCACTTAACATGGGCCCACACAATCCTACAATAACATATTTACAGTTGGTTTATTAAAAAATGCTTTTCAGTAAAAGTCAACAACAGAAACTCCAATAACAAATAATAGTCCAATGAAGGTAATTAAAAAACCAGCACATTTCCTCACTTAAAAAAAAAACCTGTGTCGCCCAGGACAGGACGTGAAATATGGACATGTCCCGGGAAATACGGATGTTTGAACACCCTAACATGTGGCCACCAATTAGCATGCTGAAATTACCATACACTTCACTGCCATACGCTTGAGACACCAGTGTTTGACACAGCAATGTCATTGCTGAAGAAATTTATATAAAACAGCTTTATATAAAAAAGTTTGTATTATAATTTTGGATATATAGAGATATAAATCAAATGGGAACCAGTCAATTCATATTTATATATTTTATCTTTGCATGCAATTCTGCCTTCAAATTGCCTGTGTCTAATGATAAATGTTTTATATACCAGGGGATTGTGGGTTTAAGATGGCTGCAACTAGAGCATTCAGCTCTGTGGTGAATGTTAATCTTGATCAATAACCACCTCATCCATTGTTGGCATCAGAAAAGCACTTTGGTTTTCATTGTGTGGTTTGATGCTTGTTAAGAAAGGTGCTTGTAAAGCCATATGGAAGTGCACAGGTTGATGTTTCTTTCTTGTGTTCTAATCTCTCTCTCTCTCTCTCTCTCTCTCTCTCTCTCTCTCTCTCTCTCTCTCTCTCTAGCTAAGTCATTCACATCTAAAGTGAAGCAGATGAGACTCCACAAGGAGGACTTTGAAATCCTGAAAGTTATTGGCCGAGGAGCATTTGGGGAGGTAGGCACGCACAACACATGTTCAATGGGGAATTGCATGGAGCAATTGATTTTTCACTTTGTATGACTCTGATATTGATCTATGAAAAGTGAAGCACTAACAAAGGTCAGTAGGAAAGGCTCTAAGGCCTAAAGCATTTGTCAATTGTGGTGGTAGCGATGTGATCAGCTGTGTATGTACATGTATGTGTGTGTCATTTTGTTTTTGATTTCCGCACACACATTTGTATGTATGTAAAAATCCAAAGAAGATTCCAGGTGAGTAACTGCAATGTACTTTAGAAATATTAAAGAATAGAAATGTAAAAAATTAAATACCTAGTAATCTAATCACATGGCTGCATCTCTGTGCATTTACACAAGCAGACATAGCAAAGATGACCTAAAGTTTGAGCATCAGAATGAGGAAGAAAGGTGATGTGTCTTTGAACATGGCATGGTTGTTGGTGCTAGATGAGCTAGTTTGAGTATTTCAAAAACTGCTGACCTACTGGGAGTTTCGTGCACATCCATCTCCAGGGTTTACAGCAAAGGGTCTAAAAAAGGAAAAATACCCAGTGAGCAGCAGTTCTGTGGGTAAAATGCCTTGACGATGCAAGAGGTCAGAGGGAATCGGCCAGATTGGTTTGAGCTGATCGAAAGGCAATGGTCACTCAAATAATCACTTGTAACAATGGAGGTATGCAGAGGAGCATCTCTAAATGAACAACCCTAGAAGACTGGAAAAACACTGACGCGCCTTGATTTCTGCTTTGATGTTTGAATGTTAGAATCAGAATTTTGGCATAAACATGAAGCATGGATCCACCCTGCCTCATTTCAACACTTCAGGCTGATGGTGATGTAATGGTGTGGTGCGTATTTTCTTGGCACATGCTTAGACCCAATTGTCAAATGCATTTGAGCATTATTTAAACACCACAGCAAACCTAGGTACTGTTGCTGAGGATGTTCAACCCTGTATGATTGCAGTCTGCCTGTTGGATACTTCCAACAGGTTAATGGACCATGTCACAAACCTGAAATCATTTTGAACATGACAGTGAGTTTACTATACTCAAGCGGCCTCCAGAGTCACCAAATCTCATTTCAACAATGAACCTTTGGGATGTGGTGGAACAGGAGATTTGCATCATGGATGTGCAGTCAACAAATCTGCAGCAACTGCCTGATGCTGTCATGTCAATATGGACTAAAACCTCTTCAGTATGTTTCCAGCACCTTGTTGAATCTATGCAACAAAGAATTATGGCAGTTAAAGGGAGGGGCAGCCAGGTACTAGCAAGGTGTACCTAATAAAGTGGCCAATGACCTTGTTGTGTTTGTGATATTTTGTGAATAGCCCCTAGTGCTCCAGTTACCATGAGAACCGCTGTTGTCTTTACCTTCCCCATGCTCGGCTTGGGATTTCTTGAGCCTTTCACTCCTGATGTCGCTCTCAGTTGGGATTGCTAAATCTATCACTTTGTCCTTCTTCTGATGTTTGGTTGGTTAGTCATTACCGTTTTAGCATTCTTTATCTGGAACCAGACTGTACCTGGCACAGATGTTTATGCATAATATGCCAGCCACTTGGTTATGGCGTTCCGTGTAAGTTATGACCTGTTACATCTTGCATACTTTCTATTATTTTCTCTGTGCCATCTAATTACTTTTCCTCTCCTTGCAACCATCTGGTCTGAATGACATTCCAGTGTCATTGCTGTATATTGTTGTGAGCTGTAGTGAGTCAATGTCTTGTTCACTGCTGGCATAGAGCTTGATATCATCCATGTAGAGTACTTGCCTGATGGTCACTCCATTCTGTAGCCACTTTTGGAGATGAGGTCTCTCAGGGGCATCATCTCGGTAAATCCCAAAGCTGATGGCAACTTGGTGTCATTGGTGTAAAGTTGACCTCTAGGGTCAATTTCCACATCCTTATTGAGATTTTTAAAATACTCTTAAGACTCCTATTCATGTTATATAGTCTTTTATTCATTTATTATAGACTTTCTTGTAGTCAATCCAGGTGGTGCACAGGTTGGCCTGTCTGGTCTAACAGTCTCAGATAACGCTTATCCACGAGGAGCTGGTGCGCTTGGCTCCTATGTTGTTCTTGCCAATGCCTTTCTGGATTCAAGCACTGAGCAATGTGACTCCAGGTGCAGGAGCTCTAATGATTCCTAATAGGAGCCTCTATCTTGTGCAGAGGCACGTTATCGGCTGGTGGTTGCATGGAGCCACCCACTCTTTTCTGGCATCATGATCATGAAGGACTGTGTGGCCCTCAGTTGACCATTCAGTTCCGTCTGTTATCAGCTGGATCATTTGCACTGCAAGGCATCCATGGAGTGTAGTTTCAGCATGTAGCGGTGGATCCTGTCAGGACTTGGAGTTGAACATCTCTTCATACTTGATGCCCTTCCCTGTCTGCTAGCATGTTTGTCACTGGATCCTGTTCAGGGGGTTGCTGTGGTCTGCTATCAGGTTCAGCAACTACTGGGCATTGTTGTTGTGTGATGATGACTTCTCCCATATACTTTTCCAGTACTGTTCAGTCTTCAGCTTTGGTGTGGCTGTCCTCATGCTGTTACTTAGTCCACTGAGAGTA
Source organism: Brachyhypopomus gauderio (assembly GCF_052324685.1). Classification (NCBI taxonomy): domain Eukaryota; kingdom Metazoa; phylum Chordata; class Actinopteri; order Gymnotiformes; family Hypopomidae; genus Brachyhypopomus; species Brachyhypopomus gauderio. The sequence goes on along the minus strand of NC_135227.1, from coordinate 7,265,465 downwards.
AACATTGGATGGCTCATGGGAGAATATCCGTTTTATTCTCCTGGCTTCTACTTTTCTTGTGTACCTCTTTGGGTGGCCAGTCAGAGCTGTGAATTTTCGGTTTCCAAGGCATCAGCTTATTGTCCTTCCCAAGTTCCTTCTAGACTTTTGTCACGTCTTTGTGCAGTTGTGCTGTCTGATGTCTGGTAGCTATCTGATGTCTGGTAGCTGTCTGATGTCTCCATGTTGCCCATCTCTTTCTCCATGGAGGACACTGGTCCTTCATACTGTTCCAGCCAAGCACCTCAAGAATTAATGTTGTTGTGGCATATATTAGCTGATCGGAGGAGTGATCACTTGTAGCATTGCATTCACTTCTTTTTTTCTGTTTTTCTTTGGTATTACCTGAGGTAAAATAATGACATATTTGCATTTGAAGTGTGATGTATGTCATTAATTACATATATAATAATAATTGTATGTTCATAATAACATTCATAGCAGTACCTTCCTTACTTGAAGTTCCTTATGGTGTGGGCACTGGTGCTGCTGCCAGATTTTGTGCTGGAGTTCTGGTTTGAATAGTCATGACTGATATTACTTTATATATATATATAATTTGAATGTGCATGTGTATACATGAGAGTATGTAGCAAGGTAATTACTGTACTGTGCTTTATTTTGCTTTATGCTTTATGTCATTGTACATATATGCCTTCTGCCCACTTCTTCAGGTACACCTACCTTTTATGGTCACTTTCTTAATGCAAAACCACAACTGACAGGATGGCTAGTAGGACTGCATCAGGAATGTTGCTGAGTTCTCCTGGAGTTTATATTCATGAGACTGGGTTGAGAGTACTCTGCCACTGTCAAATATACAGAGTGCACATTGATGCAGGATGGCTAACACACTGTCTGCTGCAGCCAATAGGCCTTAATCTAACGGAACACCTAGAAGGTGGTTTTAAAAAGTGGTTGGAGACTGTATGGGGTCATCTAAGTTGAAAAGGCAAAGAAATCGCCCTTAAAATGGTGGGAATTCCCCGAGGGAAAATGGCCAGGGCAAGTCACGGAGGCTATGGTAGAAACAGTAATGTAACCAGTCATATTGTGTATAATGATATTCAAATTCAACTGTGGCAAATATTTAGAAGCAAAACAAATGTGAGGGACATTATGATCCTAGTGCTGGCCCCGAGGGAGGCCGAGTGGAGTAGGAATGTTGTTGACGTTGCTCTATTTTCGTTTTTCCCGCCTCCCGTCATTTTCCAGTCTTGAACACTTTTTATTTTACTGTGGACATCTGGAGAGGAATATAACAGCCTTCCTTGAACAACAATTAAAGTTTTAATTAGTTGTCCATTGTATTCATTTTGTTCATTGTATTGGCATTGTTTTATGTTGAATTTAAAAACATACAGGTGGTGGTTCAGCAGGTGAATTGTAGTTGCTTCAGTGTTTGGCTTTTGCTTCTCCGTCTGAATTTATCAGTCTTTTCCCTATCAATGTCTGTATGTTTATGTGGATTGTTTAAGAAGTTACTCTTTCTTTTCTATCTCTTAATCGTGTTTACGATGTGGATCGTTTAAGAAGTTACTTGAATGTTAGGCTGAATCTCGCTTGGAGATGAGGAGATGAGGAAGTAGAAACCAGGAGTTGACTTTGTCTGGTCTACCTCTGCTAACCCCACTTAGGATGGAATGTGCAGTGTTCAGTGACTGCTTGTTTTGGCTTATTAAACAGCAGAGTGAGAAGCACACAGTTGTTTCCCTTACACACAGCAGACTGGAAGAGAATGTCCATTCCACTTCTCTTATTTGATTTACTCGCTCTTTTTATCCATCAATTCCTGGATCTCTACTAAGGCTCATATAACTGTTAAGGTTTTAAAGCGCTTGTTGAATCTAAGGGTACACCGGAAAGTCTCCCTCTGGCAGACTTCATTACCATGGCTAATAGCTGTATTTGTTTGACAGATTTTTTAAAAGTCACTTTCTCCTGGAAATCTGCTCATGGCAGATCAGATTTGCCTTCTTCTAATAAACGGATAGAAAGGGTTTTTTTATATTGTAAACATTAGCTGTAAGAGAAGCCGGTTACTATTTCAAAAGCAAAATACCAGGGAGAAAGTTTTTCTGCACATGTGACGGTGAAGTTTAATGAAGTTTTAGTTCTGCCTTTGTAAAACCGTGGCAGCTAACGGTACAAGCAAACCCATAAGGTAACATTCAGGTCGTGGGCTGCAGTGTGAAATCATGTAAACAAGGGAATTCATGCTTGTAGCGTTTGCCTAGCTAACACAGCGGCGTGGTGAGCTGTGGTGTTGAACACATTTTTGCTGTTCCTTCTAGAATCACCAGATCCATCATACCAGTTGGTCCTCAGACAACATGCATCCTGTTTGTGTCTATGTTAAGTCTAAGTTAATTTGGAGGTAGTATTTGCTCAATTATAGCTGCTCCAGTGTTTTGCTCTCCAAATCACACGTTTCTGTGTTGTGGTAATGATGGTCTTGCATGGATGTGCTCTAAGTAGTGTGCGTTTATCAATTTAATGTTACTGCCCAAAGCGACCTACTGACTACCAGCTAGCTCCCTTAGAACAGTGTGAATATAAGTGCCCTTCTCACTGTTGCCCTCGGTCGGTCCAAATTCAAGTAAAGGAAAGGGTTTCATCCAAACGTTTATGATGATTAACATGCCTACATGTTAACTCTCCTACACTGTAACTCTCCTACACTGTAACTCTCCTACACTGTAACTCTTCTTCACTGTAGAAGAAGAGTTACAGAAGTAGGATGTGTGAAGTGTAGGATGTGTGAGGTTTTCTCTGTACTCTCCGGTACAAGAGTTTCTTTCCAATGAAGGCAACCTCAGTCCTGGCGTGACCCATAGCCATTGCCAGCTGGTTTCATCTTTGCCTGTCTGGTGCTGGTAGAGAAGGTTGTGTTGTGCCTCAGTACTTGATCGTTCCTTCTCAGCTCAGGTCGTCTCGTCTCCTGGACGTTCTGTCTCCTCAGCTCCCCTCAGCTGGGACTTGAATGCCTGCAGTAACCAGAGCTGCTGCTGAACTGGAGGTTTACACCCAGACAGCTCAGTGATTGGACAGCTGCCATATCTGCAACAGAATCTTTCAGCAAATTTAACTCAACACCATTTCTTCCTTTAGGTTTATGTTCAAACTTCCATCTATGTGTTATGATTTGTAAGGGCTGAGATTGTTTTGTGTGCGGCTGTAAAATAACCCCTCTGTCATGTGTGCGTTCCAGGTAGCGGTCGTGAAGGTGAAGAATTCAGACAAAGTGTTCGCCATGAAGATTCTTAACAAGTGGGAGATGCTAAAAAGGGCTGAGGTGATGTCCATGTTCCTGTCTCCACTTCTCCTACTGCAGTTATGGTGGAGGACTGATGGCTCAAGACCTATTTGACATTATACATAAATGGTTTCTGCAGATCATTAACATTTTTTGTTAGTCAAAAGAGAATGAGAACGCTGGTTTAAATGTGGTATTAGACATCTGTGGAGGGTTTAGTATCTGAATGTTGTTTGTAGACCGCATGTTTCCGGGAGGAGCGGGACGTTCTGGTGTACGGGGACTGCCAGTGGATCACCACGCTGCACTACGCCTTTCAGGACGACAACTTCTTGGTGAGCTTGCAACTTCGAGCGTGTTGCGGCAGCTGTGAGAGGTTCCAAGCAGGTTCAGAGCTCTACCACACCAAACATGAGCACTGTGGATGATTGCTGATATGGCAGAGAGGCACATGGCTCTCCTTTGGGTTTTTGCAGTGCCAGTGCTAACACAATGCTTTTAAAATGGAGCCTGAACCCATGCTTAAAAAACACTAAAGCTTGATGCCTTCATGACATTAAAGAATGTCTTTTTGATTTCTTTACAGTTATAACTAACAAATGTATTTATTTGTTAGTTATAACTGTAACTGTAGACACCTGCTGCATCAGAGCAAGTGTGATGTGAAGTGTGTGTGTGTGTGTGTGTGTGTGTGTGTGTGTGTGTGTGTGTGTGTGTGTGTGTGTGTGTGTGTGTGTGTGTGTGTGTGTAAGTATGGGGAAAAATGGTCCAAATCTTCATAAATGCAGGTGCACAACTGCTCAGGTCTAAATAAAGTTCTTGCAGACTAGTCAGTGTGTTTTAGGATGCAACGAGACTCTGAACTATAAAAGTGAATAAAAAACGTCACTGCTATGGACAGTGACCTGATTGCAGTTTGAACAGGTTGAGAGAAGTTTGTGTGTATGTACCTTCTTTACAAGGTTGTTGCTGTTGATATCCAGTGTTTAGCAATGATAACACTGAAGCACAGTTTGGACTCCACACGTCTCGGCTGACTGACTGCATCTAGGTATCTAAGTGAAAATGATGTTGGAACTGGATTTTGGTACCCAGCACTACTTTTAGAATGGGTTCAGGTAGTCATAAAGAGGCTTACTGGTCTTCTTCCGATGGTAGTCCAGCATTTACATTGAGCTATACATGCCTTCATTCAGAATCTAATGGCTGAGAGACTTTTTATACATTTTATTTTACAATTTTTAAATGAATTTTTAACCAAAGGAACCACAACTTTATAGCAAGATTTTATAGGTTTTAGATCTTTCCTTTAGATGTCTTCATAAGGCAAATGGTGCGACTGTCTTACAGTATCTGGTGATGGATTACTACGTGGGTGGTGACCTTCTGACTCTGCTGAGTAAGTTTGAGGACCGCTTGCCTGAAGACATGGCCCGATTCTACCTGGCCGAGATGGTGCTGGCTATCGACTCTGTGCATCAGCTCCACTACGTGCACAGGTAAGCCCTCAGGCTGCCTTCAGCCTACGGCAAGCCCACAGGCCCAACATCTTGAACTGGACAATTGGATGTGGAACAAAACAAGTGATCCAAAAGGTTGATCTGTGACTGATGGGCAGGTGGGTGGTGCGTAGCTCCAGTTTCACTGGCCTGGTTGTGTAGTTTTCTCTGGAGGGCACATTGGGCTCGTTGGACAGGAATTGTGAAGGCTGGACTGCTGATGTATGGGAACTGGCTAAACAGAACTGATGTCTGGAATCACAACGCGTTGTAAGGCTCTGGGAAGTCCTTGACTGCTTTTTCTGTATGTGTTTCATATGTAGACCTTCTTTCCAGAGATTATGTTCTGAGGAGCTCAGGCTCTCAGATGTGGTTCCAGAGGACTTGAACTATTCTGGGCTGTTAATTGCACGCTGGAGGAGGTGGTTAGCAGCTGGAGTGTGTGTGAGTGTGTGTGAGTGTGTGTGAGTGTGTGTGAGTGTGTGTGAGTGTGTGTGAGTGTGTGTGAGTGTGTGTGAGTGTGTGTGTGTGTGTGTGTGTGTGTGTGTGTGTGTGTGTGAGAGAGAGAGTGTTTGGTATGGTTGTGGAGAGAGGCGGCCGGACCATAGGAGTTTGCTTAGGAGTTTTAACAGGGCAGCCATATTCCAACCAGCCCCATTAAAGACATGTAGCAGTATTACTGTGTTTTATGGAAACTCATCTACATCACACAGCATCTGCAAGCTGAAGTAAAATGCTTTGGCTGAACTTTAAAAGAAAATGCAGTTCCTCCTGTCTGTGTAGTGTTCACAATATGCCGAAATTAAAATAACCATTATTACTGTTGTGCATATCTCAATTGCATGCCGGTTTTCATTGCATATGAATACAAACAGTGGAATTTCTATCTCTCACCTCAGAAGGAGTATGTTCAGGCAGTGTTTCAGCATGGTAGGTAAGCCACTGGTTGAATACACTTGCCAACCACGTGCTGGTTATTGTAGTTGTTCATGCCTTAGTCACCTTAGTTGCCATAGCTAAGTTGATATAATGGAAGACCGCTTCCATTGCGGAAACCTGGAGCGTTTTAGCGACGCCATATTACGTAGGATATGTACAGACACTAATGGCCGTGCTGAGAAATGGAACAGGATGCTGAGTAGGCATGTTGGTTGAGGAGGACCTTCTCTTGTGATTGGCGGTCGATGCAGGAAGGGGCGGGTCTCACTTCCTATTGGTCCGCCCGTATTGCTGCTATTCTGCTGAACGGTGTGTGTGCAGAGAGCCGTCCAAGTACACTGAAGGAATCTTGAGTATTGTTTTGATTTCTGCATGGCACATCACACTCTTTCTGTTTGGCTCAAGAATGACCCAGAGCAGCTGCCTGACTGGTTCTAGTGCTGCTGGTTTGTTGTCTGCTCTAACGATGTGACCCTCCACCCTCGGGTCAGCGGTACCGTCATCACGCCGCTGTGCACACGCCGCTCAGCTCCAGTAGGGTGTTCTCCTCTCGTCTCCAGAGCTCGAGTAATTACATTAGTGTCACCCGACGAGCCTGTGTGAGAAGGTGAGCGCGTGTGAGAGACGCCCACCTGGCGGTCGCCTCTCCGGCTGGGACTGCCTCTATGGTGACACTAGTGGCGGAGACTCTGATGAGGAGCACAGGCAGGCCGACTTGTCTTTCACCGCATGACATAACGCAGCCCAGCTCATCTGTACTGTATTACCTCATCGTGGAGTGGCTTAGTCTTGAGTTTCGGTGCTGATGCGGTGCTGCCCAGACTGGGGGGGGGGGGGGGGGGGGGGGGGGGGGGGGGGGGGGGGGAACAGGATTATACCCCAATACTGAACCAGGCTATATTTAATTATTTAATTTCTTCTTTACACCTTAATTTAGGTATTAAGGTAAGATTGATTAGAGCAATGTGTCAGATTATTTGTGCTACGTGCGTGTGTGTGCGTGTGTGTGTGTGTGTGTGTGTGTGTGTGTGTGTGTGCTGGAAAAGGGGGAAGAGGAGCAAAGTGGGACAAAA